>NW_016108083.1:275166-289921 GCF_001604975.1 Cebus imitator | reverse complement strand
CATATCTATTCCCTATCTTCTCCTAGAGAGTGAGTTAAAACTGTAGATAACCTGGGTCCTTGGTGAATTTTATGAGGGGCATAATTTGCATTCTTAGCAAACACCCCAGATCTTTCTGATGCAGGAGTTCCATGGACCAACACTTGAGGAATATTGTCCTAGATTGTGGTAAGAAAAATTTAAAACAAATGTGAGAAAATACACAATTGGTCCCAAGAAAAGTATGACTAAATTTGAACCCTTATGTAGGTGTGGGGTGGAAAGGGAATGGGGATATGAACTCTCAAAAAATAAAATTTATAGAATAAGCTTGCAGGTGAATCTGCAAGAGAAGAAAGGGTTATCTTTATAAAATATTTATCAGTAGTGATTTAAAAATGAGATATGCATCCAAAGGTGTCTGTTACCATCTTCCCTTCAAAGAATACCCACAACCCAGTAATTCTCACCAGCCTCATGGCTTCTACCTTGCTCCAAGCTCCCATTATCCCATTCTTCCTCCTAGATAACAGCAACTCCTCCTAACTGGTCTTCTTGCATCCACAGTGTACCTGTACAATCTGTTGTCAAAAACTAAACCAAACAAACACACAAACCCAAAGGACATGGTGACATGGTTAATCTGTTACAACCTGTCAGATCATGTCACTCTGCAGCTCAAGGCCTCTTTTTATTAAGAATAAAAGACAAGTTCCTTATGATAACCTATCAGACCCCATATTGTCCATACCCTTCTTCTTCCTTCCTGATCTCATCTTCCACTGCTCATCTCTTTGTCGTTCTTCTCCAGCCACAATGGCCTCCATTTTGATTCCTGAACACATTCAACATGCTCCTGCCCAAAAGACTTTGCACTAGATACTTTTGTCCAGAAGGTTTTTCCCAAATGTCTGAATGGCTAAGTTCCATTCAATCTTCATGTTTGTTTGATGATTTATTTTCAGAAAGTTCTACTCTAACAGCCTAATTAAAATTGCAACCATTTCCAATGCATACATATCACGTGAAGTCCCTCACCCTCCTAATACATTTTCACAGAACTTACATATTAATATAATTTATTCTATTTATTGTTTTATCCTTCCTAGATGTACACTCTATGAAGTCATCAGTTTTTGTATGTTTTGTTCACTGATGTATTCTCAGCACCTGGAACCGTCCCTAATACATAATAATCATTCAGTATATGTGTGCAAGGATAAAGAAATGAGTGATTTAATGAAGCATTTGAGTACATATGTTGGATTCTATCCATAGATCTTCACATTAATTTTGGTTTAAAGAGGGTCTGGGTATTTCCCTGATGATTACTTACTTTGAGAACCTTTTCATATACCTGTTAGCTATTTTCTTCTTTGGAGAAAAGTATGTTCAAGTATGTTCAAATCCTTTGTCCATTTTAAAATTGCATTATTTATTTATTGAGTTGTAGAAGTTACTTACATTTTTTGGCTATTAACCCCTTAATACATAAATGGTTTGTAAATATTTTATTCCATTCTATAGATTGTATTTTCATTCTGTTAATTGTTTTCTTTTCTGTGCAGACATTTTTCAGTTTGACAGTGTCCCATGGTCTATTTTTGTTTCTGTTGCCTGTGCTTTTAGTGTCGTATCCTAGAAACTATTGCCAAGATCAATGTCAAGAAACTTCCTCTATATTTTCTTTTATGAATTGTACAGTTTCAAGTCTCATATTTGGATATTTAATCCATTTCGAGTTGATTTATGTTTATGATATAAGATTAGGAGTTCAACTTTATTCTTTTGTGGTTGATATTCACTTTTTTCCATCACTATTTGTTGAAGAGACTGTCCTTTCCACATTTTGTATTCTTGGCACTGTTGTTGAAAATCACTTTACCATAGATGCATCAAATTATTTTGGGGCTCTCTATTCTGTTTCATTGGTCTATGTATCTGTATTTATTCTGGTACCATAGTGCTTTCAATACTGTGGCTTTGTAATATATTTTGAAATCAGGAAATATAATGTCTTTACATCTCTTCTTTCCCAAAAATCACTTTGGCTTTTTTTTCTATTCTGGTTTCCTATAAATTTCTGGATATCTTTCTTCTATTTTTTAAATAAATGTCTTTGGGATTTTGATGGGAATAGCATTTAATCTATTGCTCACTTTGGGTAGTATCAAAATTACAATGGGATATCACTTTACACCTGTTGGGATGGCTGTCATTAAAACAGACAACAGACTGGGCCCAGTGGCTCATGCCAGGAATTCCAGCACTTTGGGAGGCTGAGGAGCGTGGATCGCTTGAGGCCAGGAGTTAGAGACCAGTCTGGCCAACATGGTGAGACACCATTTCTGCTAAAAATAAAAAGCAATTAACCAGGCATGGTGTCACACATGTGTAGTCCCTGCTACTCAGGTGGCTGAGGCATGAGAATCACTTGAACCCAGGAGGTGGAGGTTGCAATGAGTCGAGATAGCACCACTGCATTCCAGCCTGGGAGACAGAATAAGACTCTGACCAAAAAAAAAAAAAAAAAAAAAGACTTTTAATGTTGGTGAGGATGTGGAGAGACTGGAACCCTTGTACACTGTTGGTGGAAATGTAAAATGGTGCAACTACTATTGATAAAAGTATGGAGATTTCTCAAAAAATTAAAACTGGAACTACCATATGAAAAGAATCAACAAAATGAAAAGGCAATCTACAGAATGGGAGAAAAATTGCGAACCATATATCTAATAAAGCAAAAATATCAAATATGCATAGGAAATTCCTATAACTCATTTAAATAACCCAATTACAAATGAGAAAACAAAACTAAATAGGCATTCTTCTAAAGAAGACTTTCAAATGGGCAATAAATATATGAAAAGTTGTTCAACATCACTAATCACTGAAATTTTAAGCAAAATCACAATGTAATATAACTTCATACCTGTTATGATAGTTATTTTATATATAATTATTTATATAATTATATATATGTAGCTATTATATATATATATGTATATATATGAAGATGTTTGTGCAGTTGTAAAAGACACTTTTGTATACTCTTGGTGGGGAATGGAAAATGGTGCAGCCACTGTGGAAAACATTATGGAAGTTTTTTTTTAAAAATTTAAAAATAGAGCTACCATATGATCCAGCCATTCTACTTCTGGGTACATATCCAAATAAATTGAAATCAAAATCCCAAAGAGATATCTGTACTCCCATGATCTTTGTACCACTATTCACCATTCCCAAAATATGGAATTAACACAAATTTCCACTGACAGATGAATGGATAAAGAAAAAAAAATGGTATATATGTACAATGGAATATTACTGAGCTTTTAAAAATAAAGAAATCCTGCCATTTGTGACAACATGAATGAAGCTGGAATACATTATGCTATAAGAAGTAAGCCAGACACAGAAAAAATTACTGCATGATCCTATTGGTATAAAGTATCTAAGATAGTCAAACTCATAAAAACAGAGAGTATAATAGTGTTTACCAAGGCTGGAAGTCGGAGACATTGAGAGATGTTGCTCAAAGGGTACACATTTTCAGTTATAAGATGAATGAAGTACTTTGGGAGGCCAAAGCAGGTGGATTACCTGAGGTCAGGAGTTCAAGACCAGCCTGGCCAACATGGTAAAACCCCATCTCTACTAAGAACACAAAAATTAGCCAGGCATGGTGGCAGGCACCTATAATCACAGCTATTGGGGAGGCTGAGGAAGGAGAATTGCTGGAACCTGGGAGGCAGAGGTTGCAGTGAGCCGAGTTCACGCCACTGCACTCCAGTCTGGGTGACAGAGTGAGACTCTATCTCAAAAACAAAACAAAACAAAAAGGAATAACGTTCTGTATTCTGCATGCATAACATCCAGCATGGTGATTATAATTAATAATTATGTATTGTATACTTGAAATTTGCTTAGTCAGTAGATTTCAAGTGCTCTTATCACACACACATAAATAGTATGTGAAGTAATTAATATGTTAATTAGCTTCATTGTGGTATTAATATCACAATGTGTATATATATATATATATATATATATACACACACACACACACATACCTGAAAATGGAAAAGGAATGGGTTAGAGAAATAGATGTAGGAAGAGTCCTTAATGTAAACACTTAGAAACAGTATCAATATAACTGATAAAGGAGCAGAAAAGTGTTTCCTTATGCTTTCCTTGCACTAGGTTTGATTTAAATGCATTCATCATACACATCTTCATTTCAGATCAATTTCTAGTTACTTATATATATCCAGTATGGATACTTTAAAGTCAACACTACCAAAGAAACACATGTAATAGCATCAATTAAAAATGTGTGTGTGTATTCATCAATATTAATAATTTGAAAATATAAAAAATAGGTTTTTCTAATTAGTTAAGTGCTTATATATGGTTCAAAATATGATGCGGAATAGCTAACTTCTTAAGTACCAATGAGAGTAGTTAATCAATTTGGACATTCACACTGATAAATCTTAAAACTACTTCTATGATTTGATGACTTTTTACTTAATTTTTTTGGTATCTCCTCTTTTGAGATTGCCTTCAGAGCCAGTCTTATCAACTTGTGGCTATGCTCTCTTGAACAAAACTAATAATGATTAAAACAATGGCAAAGAGTGTAATTTTGGGAACTCAGTCACTTATTCATCATATAGAATTCAAAGTCTTTCCAAATATACAGCTATCTCCAAAAATATTGACAGTTTTCCATCATACGGGAAAGTCTAATGAAGGAATAGAAGCACACGTTTAAAAGAAGACTTAAATGTTTTGAGTACTGTCAAATGTTTATCAATATATGGTGACTACCTGGGTGAAAATCACTCATTTTCAGGTGAAATGTTACATACACCTACAGAAACTAGATATTCATTTATTTTGTAGTCAAATATTGTACACGTTAGGAAGGATACTTACATTTTTGATGTTTTGATGTTCTAAAATTTCAAAATGGAAATGTATTCTGTATGCAATTTTGTAAAACAAAAACAAAAATTTTGGTTAAGTGTAGTAAGCAAAAGGATACTCCATTGAAACATGTCTATGCCCTATTCCCTGATTGCTGTGAAAATGTTAGGTGACATGTGGAAGGAGAAATAAGGTTATAGATGGAATTAAGTTTGCTAATCAGATGACCCTGAGATGAAGAGATTACCCTGGATTATGTGGGTGTACCCAATATAATCGCAGGGGTTCTTATAAGTGGAAAAAGCAGGTAAAAGAGAGAGAACCAGAGAGATGGCAGCATGAGAAAGATTCGACCTGTTGTTGCTGGCTTTGGAGATGCAGGAAGAGGGCCATGAGTCAAGGAACATAGGCAAACCTCAGAAACTGGAAAAGGCAAGAAAATGTATTATGCCCTAGAGCACCCAGGAGAAATGCAGCCCTGCCAATGCCTTGCCTTTAGCCCAGTGTGATCCATTTCAGACTTCTGATCCCCAGGATTAAAATATATTTGCATTGTGTTAAGCCATTAAATCTGTCTCAATTTGTCATAGCAGAAATGGGAAACGAAGACATTCAGTTAGCTGGTGTTTTTGTAGTCATATTCCCTCTGAAATAGTTTAATGATTTTTTTTTAAACATTGAGTATATTCACTATCACTATAAGCACTCAATTATTACTTACCAAAATAGTTAACACTTCTTGAAAAATAGCCTATAAGAATTTTAAAAGTGTTTCTAAGGAAAATAATTCAAAAAAACTTAAGAAATAAAATTATTTGATACAAACAAAACTCCCAGATTTCTATGTTCTCTGTTTATTTGCCTACCTAATCTGCAACCTCTAAAATACATCTGTATTCATTGTAATCCTGTATATCCAATGAGCCACTGAATATAAAGGACTACAATTGCACATATAATGATGTGCAGAGATTTTCTTTTAATTGCACATTTCCAAGCAAAATAACTGCCACCTGCAGCTGCATTTAAAAAAAAAATGTGGTGGTAGAAAAATTCTTTTACTCCAGTAATTACTTAGTCATAGGTAGATTTCGCTTTATAGGTCTATCTAGTTTCCTTGTACCCCAGTATGCTCACCTGTAAAATGAAAATAATAAAACATGCTGCAGGAAGCTCAAATGGTTGTTTTAAGGACAAAATATAAGGAATAAACCCACATCATCAATTATAAAGTAACGTATAAATGCACATCCCTCTTACACTAATTTCTTGATTTGTCAAGCACACTTAAGACAATGGAGCAGAAATATCTTTCAAATTCTTTCTGTAACACAAATGTGAATTTCTTGGTTCATGTTTTGGAAGACAGAGGTGAGGTGTGTCTCCTTTTGGAGATATCCTGATATAGCTAATCATTCAAGGTCATTCCTTACTCCAAAGCACAATAAATAGGCTCTGTAAGCAAAGATAACATTCCCTGTTAATCTTTTGACTCTCATAGTGTGTTTCTCAGGACCCATGACGGAAAATATTCTTACACCATTTAAACCAAAGAATAGATGCATAGGGGCCATGACATGAAACCAATGGTACCACCTGTCTTCAGAAATGGCTGTATCCCTTTCTAACGCAGCAGCTTGAATTATATTATTAATACTTTTCTGTCCTCCATATCTCAGCTTTACTTTTCTCTTTGTTGGATTTGTAAGAAGCTGGTGCTATTATTTTCTCCATGTTAATGATTTGCAAACTGGGCCTAAGAGTGATTTAATAATATTTTTTCAAGATTACTGTTTTGTAAGTGAGATTCAGGATTTGAACCTAGCCAACCTAAGTCAAGATTCTGAGCTCTAAGCAACTGCACTTTTGTTGCTAGTTGCTATTTTTTCAATAAGTTATTCAGGTTTTTTTCTGCATGGAATAAAGGATACTGCTCTAAATATACAACATTCTAGAGTTAGCAATTTTAGACACAAAAGAGTATCTCTTTCCCAACAGTTGCATCAAGAATCCTGGAGAGAGATGTGACTGGTTTGACTCAGTCACTTGCCAAACTTGCCAGTCCTACTCCAATTACTCTGTGCATGTGCATGTGTATGTGTCCCTGTGAATAACACTGAAGCATAGCAAGTAGCAAGAAGGGTGCAAGTGCTTAGAATTCAGACTCTGGATTCATGTTGGCTAGGTTCAAATCCCAAATTCCACTTAGAAGCTAGGTGATCTTGAACAAATTATTCCATCACTCTTAGGCCCAGATTCCTAATCATTGATATGGAAATAACAAAAGCGTTTACTTCAGAGGATTTCCAAGGATTAAATGAATTAATTCATGTGAAGAACATAGGACAATGCTCATCATGTAATAAACAGCAGTTATTGCTGTAACTTTAAGGGATACTCTTTATAATTATTAGAGGGCAAATACAGTAACATAAAATGACATTCTCCTGAAAATCAACTGTAAATTGCTTCTTTCTTTGAGCCTCTTTTGTCTGAAAATTATTATTACTATAGGCATTTGGTGCTAATTCTCTAATATGTAGAAATGGTACAGAAATGGTAAAATGACAAGAAAACAGTGAGAGCGAGAGTAAAGCTTTGTCCCTAAATTCTGATATATAAATACCAAGGAAAGGGAAGAGAAGAGCAAGAAACCAAAATCTGGGACATGCCTGCACCAATCATGGTGTCTTCAGCTCTTCCTCTTGCTATGATATTCTGACTCTGTATATTTACATTCTTCATGTTCTGATTTGCTTCGTGAAGCAGAGCCACTGTGTCTCATCAATTAAAACAGGCTCCCAAATGCACAGCTGTGAATTTCTGATGACTCCTGGTTTCAATGCATTTTAATTTTATAGTAAATGTCAATTTTCATCAGCTCAAATGTCCTCATGACATAATATGACTTGAAGATATGCAAATATCTTCTTGCCAGATACTTCTAATTAGATGGAGGTTTTGAGTGAGAGGCACTCCATAATTAGTTGATGTAATCAGGAGAAATCACACTTGATTATATGCCATAAATTCACTTCAGGATGCTCAGAGCTAGCAAAGGACTTCAGGAAGGCAGGCACCCAGTTTTAGCTCTTTTTTTTTTTTTTTTTCTGGAAAGACACTTTGTCTCTCTCCTCTCAGCTTTTAAAATCATCTCCTCCTCTTTTAGATTCATGCATTATAGAAAATTTTACATTATAAGTGGACCACCAACCAGGCAAAGAGCAAATGCCTCACAGCTGCAAAGATACTTAATAGTCAAAAATCAAAGCAAAAACACAGATGTCAGGCAGCTTTAAACGGAAATCATTAAGAAATGTCTCAAGTACAGGCATTATGGTTAAAGGGAATTTGTCAAGTAGTGAAGTGACAATGATGGTGTCTGGCTTATTGTACACAAGCAAGGACTTTAGTGCTACTAACTATATGAAAGGAATTCCCTGAAGAGCTACAATCATAAGCATCTAAGGACATAAATTGATTTTTATACCCTTTCTCCTGTCAATCTTCATGAAGCCATTTTATGTTAATGACTCTTAATTTGATTCATAATTTTAAAAACATCCTTTTCTTAAATTTGATAAGATTTGTATTAAGGTGCACATCTAGACTGACAGTAAACGATGATGAAACCATGAAGTCCATGGAGCATTCCAAATGAGACTAGGCTTGTTTGAAGTTGTTTCTATGTATAGTTTTCCTGCTTCACTTCCACTGTTATAACTTAGGTATAACTTCAGGAAGGAAGGCTCCTCTTAGTAATGGAGTGAGATTTTCCACCCTTGGTTTTACAGGTCTCAATGTGTTTTCTGCTTAAATATGGAAACCACCACCAAATTCTCTGCTACTGCTAGCAGCAGCAAATCTGATGGGGTTCCAGCAAACACTAGTCTTGCCCTCTCAGAGAAAAGAATTCTGTTGAGGGGCATAAGGCAGAGGGAGAGACCAAAACAAGTTTTAGAGCAAGAGTGAAAGTTTATTAAAATGTTTTAGAACAGGAACAAAAGGAAGGAAAATACACTTGAAAGATGACCAAGTGGGTGACTTGAGACATCCAAGCCCTCAACTTGGGGTTTTATACGTTGGCATACTTCTGGTGTTTCCATTTCTCCTCCCGCAATTTTTCATTTGGGGCCGGCTGTCCGCCTGTGCAGTGGATTGCCAGCACTTGGGAGGGGCCGCATGTGCTGTGTGTTCACTGAAGTTGTGCGCATGCTCATTTGAGGTGTTTTTCCCTTACCAGTCCAGTATTCCTAGAAGGTCATATATCAATTAAACTTAAATATTTTGCCTCTTAGTGTGCATACTTGAGCCCGCTCACCCTACTCCTGAGATCTTATCAGGAAGCTGCTGATCACCAGCTTCAGGTATTTTCTATCTGTTGGGAGACTGCTTTTCACTGGCGCCAACTCTGAGCCATTATTATTTTAGAGAGGCAGTTTGATAACTGCCTTATCATCATCTGATGGTCACCTGACAATCCTCGGGTGTGTGGGGGCCCTCTCCTGCCCTGCTCATGTCTGCCTAACCACCTACTCTAACACTATGATTGGTAGAGGGTGGGAGGAGGGTGTCAAATGTCTCTTTGGTACTGATATCTACTAAAGTAAAACAGTGTTTCACCCACACTGCAGTGCTTAATGCTTATTTGAAAGGAATGTGGAGATTGTGCTCTTAGATTGTGCTTTAGAAATAGGGACCAACCAATTGACTGGTTTATCAAGGCCACAGCATGTGCTTCTATGTCAAGTATTTTGGACTTTAAAGCTCTGCTCACATTTATCAGGAATTACACAAAGATTACATTGTTTTGGGGACTTGTGAATGTCTGTGTTCAAAGACAATTTGTTTTTCATTGACTAGCAGCTCTTCATAGCAGGGAGAGGGTAGAGCCATTCAAAGTCCAATCCAAAGCCTTAATTATACAAAAGTATTCACACTTGAAATATAAAAATGATCGCTCTAGAATGAGAGATGATTCAAGCGTAATCTAGTATTGAGCAACAGATAGTAATAAGAAAATGTAATGCCTAATTTAATCAACATAAATAGCCAGAAAATAATTTCAAGGTCAAACCAGGAAGATGAATGTGTGCAATATTAAATGTAATCATGTAGTATTAATCTAAACTACCTATGTTTGACAGTTATCTATTATGCAAATCAACCGTATACAGCTAGTGCTCGACTTACGACCACGATTGGTTCCGACAGACTGGTCGTAACACGATTTGGTCGTAAGTTGAATAGGCTATATGTACAGTACTGTGAAATGATGTTATAAAAATCTTTAAGTCATTTTATCATAATTTTCTTTCATTATTGTTATATATCATAATTTTCTTTGTTCATTTTATGCCATTTGTATCATCTCTACACCATTTTGTTTCTTATTTTTACATTCGTCAGGTTTAAGTAAAACACTGCATTACCAGTACAACTGGTTTAATATTTGCAAAACATACAAAGTTACAAAATACAGGTGCATACAAAAATATAAAATACAGGTGTAAAAAATACCATAGGAAACATTTTCCCAATTGCAAAACATATCAAAATATATAAACATGTATGAAACATTTTATTGGCCGCTGGTGCTTGGCTGCGTATCGTTGATGTTGTCATCTGAGGCAGCAGTTGGGGTTACCGGAGTTGGTTTTTTCATAAACATGGTGAGCTTTGCTTGAATTGTATGTTTCTTTTTCTCTTCATAAGTTTCACAATACAGACAAAACACATCGTGTGCCATCCGTTCAATCCTTGCAAATCGTTCGATGCTTGGGTCCATTGCTTTGAAATGTATAAGAAGTTTATTCAGTAAAGATAAACCATTTGATAATCCCTTAGTGGTGAACTTTCTTTCTGGCTCCTCCTCTTCTTTCTCTGCTTCTCTTCTTTCTTCCACCACTCTTTCTTCTTCCAGTTCGATTAGCTCTTCATTTGTAAGTTCCCTAGATTCTTTGTCTAGCAACTCTTCGACATCTTCCATTTCACACTCCAAAGAAAGGTCTTTAGTGAGTTTTACTATTTTTTCCCGAATCGTTTCAAGTTCATGTTCACTGTCAAATCTGTCAAAATAATTAACATAGCGCTTAACACAATTTTTCCAGATGCCATTCATGCACTTTGTCGTCACAGTCTCCCAGGCGGTAGCGATATTTTTGATACACATCAAAATGTTGTAGTGTTTCCAAAAATTTACAGCGGAGCAGTCATGGCTAGCGATTGTGGTTGTAAAGTCGAAAGGTCATAAGTTGCATAGGTCGTAAGTCGATCAATACCTGTAATAATTTGAAACTCCCCTGCAATTCCAGTGTCATTGTTTCAATAGAAAACTTCAGAAACCAGTTAACAGTTATTCTCTGTCTTACACCTCGACACCGCAAGGTTGCTTACTGGTGTTCTTGGGATCAACGTAAATACTTCTTTTTCCAGCTCAGTTCATTAAACAATATCTATCTCATACCTCAACTTTATTGACTTGGGTTTTAGAAAGATCATGTTGGAAAGAGGTCTTCAACTAAATTAAAATGTAGAAATTTGCTGCCCTTGAGGCCGGCTGATAGGGTAACAGGGAGTAAAGATTAGAAGGGTTGTGTTTGTGGAAGAAGTAGGTAAGTTGGGTTGGTGGTAAAAGATTCTAAACATGGCCAAATAGGGCAAGAGCACCATAAAAGGTGGAGTAAATTACAGGCATTCATACAGGTTTGCATTACACTATCATTTGTGTGGTATACAATTCTAACTGGGTTCAGTTGCTAATCAACAAATTGCAAGATTTATAAAATTATTAAAAGAAAACCGTAGCAAACTAGTCATGCCATGAAGGCAGCAACAAACAGAGTAGAGGACTCCCTTCTGTGAAGAATTATAACTTAAATACCCCCGCTTCGTATCTTAGGCCTCAGGTGGCTACAATTATAAAGGGAGGAAATAGAGGGTTTTCTGTGTTTTTTTTTAATAGCTGCAGCACAGCAGGATCAATCCTGTTGGAATCATAAAATGATGCCAAATCAAATTATCACTAGCTCAAAACACCCCCAAGTGGCATCATGAACAGCTTGGTTTAATTTTCTTTCAGTTTAGTTAATTTTGTTTCTGGAATTGGCATTTAAAATTTCTGAACAAAGAATACAGTATTTCAAACACAATGTTTTTGCCTGGTGTAATGTCTCCAGTTCTTGGCAAAAATGTCTGAGTAACATAATTCTTTTTCAGCAATTGACCAATGAAGCTTAAGGAACTTTGTGATAGGTACCCAAAATAACAAGAAAATAGTATACATTGCTGGAATTTTGACAGAACACAATCGAGATTCCTTAGGGCTGTGAGTATTATAGCAATGCCCCGCTCTTCGGTACCAATTTTATTAGTCTATTCTTGTATTGCCATAAAAGAATATCTGAGACTAGGTAATTCATAAAGAAAAGTGGCTTAATTGGCTCATAGTTCCACAGGCTGTGCAAGGAGCATCATACTGGTATCTGTCTAGGGAGGCCTCAGGAAACTTAAAGTCATGGTGGAAGACAAAGGCGAAGTAGGCACATCTTACATGGCCAGAGCAGGAGGAGGAGAGAGATGGGAGAGGTGCCACATACCTTTTAAATAACCAGATCTCACCAGAACTCTATCACAAGAACAGCATTAGGGAGATAGTGCTAGACCATTAGAAACTACGTCCACAATTTAATCACCTCCCACTAGGCTACACATCCAGCATTTGGGATTATATTTCAACATGACATTTGGGTAGGGACACAGATCCAAACCATATCATCATTCATCCTCCTTTTTGTTCTATTCACGGCCCTCAGTGAATTGGATAATGCCCACCCACATTGGTGAAGAAAGCCATTTTAACTCACTCTACCTATTCAAATACTAATCTCTTCCCAAAATACCTTCACAGACACAAACATAAACAATGTTTTCTCAGCTGTCTGGGCATCCCTTAGCCCAGTCAATTTGACACATACAATTAACCATCACACATACACTTTACAAACACCATTTCTCATTCATTATTTATTTGTTCAAATATTTGGGGAAAATGTCCTTTGCTTTTTCTCTAATCCTCACTTGAATAGGCCATTTAAACAATTAGTTGGGGCAGTTTTTCACCCTAGTAAAGGAAAGCAAAATTGTCAAGATACTCTAGCGGAACTATCAGTTAGTAAGAGGCATATGCCAACAGACAGGATGGTAGGAATAACCTACTTTGTGTCTCTTCACCTGTTAGTAAGTACTGTACCTGCTTTGTTGCTATTGAGGTACATGAAGGAAATAGTCTAAAAGGATACCAAGGGGCCAAAACTGGGCACACTGCATTGAGCAGTAAAGTAGGCAACTGCTAATTGAAAGAAGCATCATATAGTTTAAAAATATGTCTTTACTAACATCTCCTTTACTAATATCATTCCTTATAGTACCGGCAATTGCTATTCATTGTTATGTCTTCCTTGTTGACTAGGTCCATGCAAATGGGGCTGAGGTAGAGCAAAGAATATCTCTTACTCAATGTTGTACTATGTGGTGCCAGTGAGTCTATCTTGGAATTTAGGCCTTCAGAGAATAAATGTCTCAACAGCCCCAAACACTTGTTATTGGTTGTCATGTTGTATTACTTGACTTTTCCTTTTCCAATATGTTTGGCATTCACTAAGCTCTTTTATTCCAGAAAGTCCTATTGTTATTTTGGGAAATTTTTGCACATTTTTTAACTATTGATCATGCATTTCACCCTCACCCCTGACTGTTCCTGGTGGAACATTTTCTAGAAAATCACTCTAATTTCATTATTCTTTTTCTTTTTTCTATCTTCTTTAAGTAGGTCCTTAACATTATCTTCCAACATTTTATATTTTATTTTTCATAAAATATTTTTTAGGCCAGGCACAGTGGCTCACGCCTATAATCCCTGCACTTTGGGAGGCCGAGGGGGGCAGATCACCTAAGGTCAGGAGTTCAAGACCAGCCTGACCAACATGGTGAAACCCCATCTCTACTAAAAATAAAAAAATTAGCCACGCATGGTGGTGAGTACCTGTAATCCCAGCTACTTGGGAGGCTGAGGCAGGAGAATCTCTGAGCCTGGGAGGCAGAGGTTGCAGTGAGCCAAGATCTTGCCATTGCACTTTAGTCTAAGTGACAGAGCAAGACTCTGTCTCAATATATTTGTTTAATGAATGAAAATTCCTATTATTTCAAAGATACTAGTTTTCTACTGACTTCTCTGTTGCATCATTATTCAAGAAAGATTTTTTTCCCCTTTTGCTTGGTTTTGATTTTTTTTTAAAATTTATCTCAATTTCATCATGAATCATTGCTACTTATTTTAGAGTTATGCTTTACAAAATATATTATAAATTCAGCACATTCTGGTAGGTTTTTTAGACTGGTGACTGTTACCATAGGCAAATAACAAATGGAGATAATCACATATTTGTTATACCCTTGTCAATACCTGTATTAGTAGTTTCTCTGGGATTCATCAAATTTCCTAAAATAGAGTTCTCTCCCTACATTTTGACCAGGTGCTGTAAAACACCCTGTCCAGTTTAGGAAAGCAAGTGGGGTCATAAGGGGATAGGTGTTTGGGATTTTATTATTCTGTATGCAGCCATTCACTTCATAAGCTTCTTTTTATGCAGAATCTCATCATCAGCTTTGTTTACTTACCCAAGACCTGATTTTCTCAAGTTAAATCTCACCAGAAAATAAATGGTCTAAATTCTATTAGAGTGAGGAAGTGAAAATTTGTCTGCAAGGACT
Organism: Cebus imitator; assembly: GCF_001604975.1. NCBI lineage: Eukaryota > Metazoa > Chordata > Mammalia > Primates > Cebidae > Cebus > Cebus imitator. The sequence continues at coordinate 275,239 of NW_016108083.1, read as the reverse complement.
CAGGAGGTAAGTGTAATTTCTTTTTCTTATTATGGTAAAATGCATATCTCAGTCTGTCCTTGCTGCTGTAAAA
>NW_016108083.1:227831-275119 GCF_001604975.1 Cebus imitator | reverse complement strand
ATTGCGTAATTTATAATCAAAATTTTTTGTCACAATTAGGTGACAAATAATTAGGTGTCTGGTGAAGCCTCACCCTTTGCTTCTAAGATGGTTCATTGTTGCTGTGTCCTCATACAGCAAAAGGCAGAAGGACAAAAGGGCATTCACTTTAACCTCTTTTAAAAGAGCACTAATCCCATTTGTGAGAGTGGAGTGTTCATGACATAATTACTTCCCAAGGCCCCACCTGTTAATATCATCACATTGGGTATTAGGTTCCAGCATAAGAATTTTGGAAAGATGAATATATTCAAACTATAACAACACATAACATAAATTTTATCTTTTTAACTATTTTAACGTGCACAGTTCAGTGTGATTTAGTGCATTCCCAATGTTTTACAACTGTCATCACTGTTTAATTCCAATGAACATATTCACTGCTCCAAAAGAAACCTCAAACCAATTAGGTAGTCATTCCTATTGCCCTCTTTCCCTACCCACTAGCAACCACTAATCTGCTTTCTGTCTCTACATATTTGCCTATACTGGATATTTCACAATAATCAAATAATACAATATGTGGCCCCACGTGTCTGATTTATCTTTCTGAGCATAATGTTTTCAAGGTTAGTCCATGTTGTAGCATGTATCAATATTACTTTCCCTTTTGTGGCTGAATAATATTCCATTATATCTGTATACCATATTTATTGGTTGAACATTCAGGCTGTTTCCACTTTGGCTACTGTGAATATTGCTGCTGTAAAAATCCTTGTTCAAATGTTTAACACTTGTTTTCAATTATTTAGGTCGTATATACCCAGGAATAGAATTGCTGTGTCATATTGTAATTCTGTGTTTAACATTTTGAGGAATCTCCAAACCATTTTTCATAGTGGTTCCATTATTTTATATTGCCACCAGCAATGTATGGAGGTTCCAACGTTTTCACATTCTTGTCAACATTCATTATTTTCCCTTTATATATATATATACAGCCACCTAGTAGATATGAAATGGTATCTGGTGGTTTTAATTTGTACTTATCTAATGACTAATGACATCATGCATCTTTACATGTGCTTGTTTGATAATTGTATATCTTCTTTGAATAAATTTATATTTAAGTCATTTGTTCATTTTTTTCACTGAGTTATTTGTTTTATTGTGTTATGAGTTCTTTATACATTCCACATATTAGTCCTTTATCAGACATATGATTAGCAAACATTTCCTACTATTCTGTGGGTTGTGTTTTAACTCTCTAGATAATGTACTTTGATGGCAAAAGTTTGGAATTTTCATGAGATCAAATTTATTGACTTTTTTCTTTTGTTGCTTGTATTTTTGGTGGCATATCTAAAGAATTATTACCAAATCCAAGATCATGAAAATTTATTCCTGTTTTCTTCAAGGATTTTTATAATTTCAGCTCTAATATTTAGGTCTTTAACTCATTTTGAATTAATTTTTATATATAGTATGTCATAAGGGCCAACTACATTGTTTTACAAGTGGCTATCCAGTTGTCTTAATAACATTTGTTGAAGATACTATTCTTTCCCCATTGAATGGTATTGGCATCCTACTGGAAAATCAACATGTATGGGTTAATTTCAAAATTCTTAATTCTATTATATTGTTTTGTTTCTCTTTATGCCAAAAACATATCATTTTAATTACAGCTTTGTAATAAGTGTTAACATCAAGAAGCATGAGTCCTCCAAATTTATTATTCTGTTTGTCTATTCTGGGTTCATTGTAGTATTATATGAATTTGAGGATCAACTTTTCCATTTCTTAAAAAAACAGGGCATTGTGATTTTGATAAAAATTGCATTGAATCTAAACATCCCTTTGGTCTAAAGATATTACTACACATCTATAAAAATGGCTAAAGCCCAAATCACTAACACTAAATGTGGATGAGAATGTGGACCAACATGAAATCTCATTCATTGCTGGTGGTAATGCAAAATAGTATAGCTACTTTGGAAGAGAATTTGGCAGTTTTGTACCAAGTTAAACATATTCTTACAGGCCAGGTGCAGTGGCTCACGTCTGTAATTCCAGCATTTTGGGAGGCTGAGGTGGGCAGATTGTTTGACTCCAGGAGTTCAAAACCAGCCTGGGTGACATGGGAAAAAATCCATCTCTATAAAACATACAAAAAATTAGCCAGGTGTGCTGGTGCATGCCTGTCATCCCAGCTACTCAGGAGGTTGAGGTGGGATGATCACTTAAGCCTGGGAGATGGAGATTGCAATGAGCCGAGATTGTGCCACTGCACTCTAGCCTGGATGACAGAGCAATACACTATCTGTCTCTGTCTCTTTTTTCTCTCTCTACATATATATATACATACACACACACACACATATGTATATATTCTTACCATATGATCCAGCAATGTAATTGCATTTTTGCATTTACTCAAATGATTTGAAAATTTATATCTATAAAAAACCCACTAAGCAAATTTATGTCTATATCTATATAAATTTGTATCTATATCTATACAAAAACATATACATAATGGCTGCTGTAAACAAGTATGTTTACAGCCATATACATAATTTTCAAAACTTGTTTATAGCAGCCATATACATAATTTTCAAAAGTTAGTTTTCGAGATCTGTTTCAATAAGTGAATAAACATACTGTGGTACATCCATACAATGGAATACTAACCAGTGATAAAATAAAATAACCTATCAAGACATGAAAAGACATGAAGGAACTTAAATGCATACTTCTAAGTGAAATAAGCCAATCTGAAAAGAATAAATACTTCATGACATTCTAGGAAAAGCAAAATTGTGGAGATAGTAAAAAAATTCAATGGTTTCCAGGGGTTGGGGTGAAACATGGATAGGTGAAGCACAGGAGATATTTAGGACAGGTAATTGATTCTGTATGACACTATAATGCTAGATACATGTCACTATACAGCTGTCAAAACCCGTGTAATTTATAACATAAAGAGTAAACCTTAATGTAAACTATAGATTTAGTTAATAATGATTTATCAATATTGGCTCATCAATTTTAACAAAGTACTACACTATCATGTGATGTTATTAATAGGGAAACTGGGGAAGATATGAGAGGATTTATGGGAACTACTTTCCACTCAAGTATTCTGTAAATCTAAAATTGTTCAAAATAATGATGCATATTAACTTTTTATTAATTTTCAATTTATTAATTTTTGAAGCAGCCCGATTAACCCTAAGCCAGATCACAAAGTTAGAGCCCAAGCAAATTCTCACACCAATGGCAGTCCTAGCTGTCCAATGTGTCTGCATCTAACACTCCTTTGCTTGTGCACACACTTTTACTGATATCTGGGTTCTCCACAACTGGAATGCCTGGCTGATATATTTCATGTTCCCAGGCAGACACAGCTCCCACAGGGCTATCTTTCTGTGCTCCTTGCTAGAGCCACTGTTCCTCGGCCTGGAAAGGATAGAGATATTGGACTGAGAGACAGGGATTACTCATGGAAGAGCATGCAGAACCACAGGAACCTAATAATGAGGAATGTGGTTGTGGCGCAAGTCCATCTGCAACTTCAAGATGTGAGGAGCCTAGACGGGTAAATTAACTTCCCTAGGAGCATACAGACAGTAAGTGACTTTGTGGAGATGGGATCCCAGGCTATCTGGCCCTCACCCTGATGGCCAAAGCCATGACCACTGTGAATCACGCTCTGATTTCTCTGGTTTCATAATCATCAAGGCCTCCATCCTGTCTTCCCACTAAATTCTGCCAGCAGGGAAAAATGGAGATTCCAGTTTCTGGCAGTACAACTCTCTGATCAGGAATCAGGCTCTGTCCCGGCCATTTTACAGTCAGTAACTCATTTAATCCCTACAGTGGCTTTATGAATGATCATCTCCATCAGAGGCAACTTAAAATTTCATGTCAAAAGAAATTTGCCACCCTTACAATTCTATGAAATAAGATTTTAAAAATTCCCCTGTCTGACTTGAACAAATTTTCCTAGGACTGTATATTATATGGAAGGGGAAGATGATTGATCATCACATGAACTGCTTATGGGTGCACTAGTTTCTGCCAGGGCAGAAACTGTACTTGGAAGAGTTATACTTTTGAGAAAATCATTTATCCATTGAGAAAGCACTGAAGAAATCATGAAGGAAGGCAAGGAATTTCATCTAGTAGTAATATACCATTGCTATCTTTACAGTATGCATGTGACTATTCATTCAAAACCTAAACACATTTATCATAAAATCTGTGTAGTAGCAGCCTAAGAAAAGTAGACAGATATTAAAGAAAAATAATGGAGATCCAAAATATGGATTATTCTCATGTCTGAAATAAAATTCTAGAAAAAAGGAGAAATAATAGTTATAGAAGAAAATAATGGTTTCTTGAGCAAAAAAAAAATATTAATCTTCACAAGAAAAGGTCTTGTTATGATCAAAGCAAAATTAATACAAATTGTCCAATACCTGGATGTGAATGGCTAACATTTTGAATTTCAAAGATAAAGATTACTACAAATTTTCAGGAAGAAAAAGAAAATATTATCTATGAAGATACAATATCAATTTTATCTTGAATGTAACAGGGTAACAGGATACAAAAGAAAAGCATACATAATATGTTAAGGGGAAAAGGCCATGTGTGATTAAATAATTCTACATCAAGTCATATGCAGATACCATAGAAATAATCATATATGGGTTATTCCCATGTAAAATTCCCTGAGAAAAATTATCAAACTTCAAAAAATTAATCGAAATAAAACCTTTGAAGTAGAAGTGTATAATATACCTTCTGAAGGTGGGTGTGGAAATCATTTACATATAGAAAGTCAAGTCTGAATAATTACTAAAAATATGATTAAGCACTGCAAATATTTAAAATAATTTTAACCTATTTTTTTATAAAAGAAACTTTTAAATAAAAAATGATTCAATAATTTACCTCCCAAATATATGATGATAGCATCCATTTGAAAAAGGTCACAGTGTTTGTCAAATAGAACATTAAGGATCTTGCATCTTGTTTAGGCTTTAGCTTTATTTCTCTAATTTCTAAAATGCATTATAATGGAAGCTTGAAGTTCTCTATTAATAACTTTCCCCCTAGATTATAAACTTCTCAAAGGGGATGAAGTCTGTGGATCACAAATACCTCAAGCAGTGTCTGACATATAGTAAATACTTAAGAAGTCTTTGTACAATTAAAGTGTAAATAAATGAACCTTACTTGAAAAAATCTAGATTTTCTCATATATCCCCAATCTTTGATAGCTGTCAGTTACTGTAAGACAAAAGTCTTTCTATTGGGTTAAGTATTGATTTTTCATGGATCATTTTTAAAATCTAAAGTCTGGAAATTGTTCTATAGTATGGATTGGCCGTATCTCTAATTATAATAAAACTGAATACCTATGGTGAAAGTTTTGGGTGAAGAAGTAGCACAGGATCACTTAAAGGACAAAAGGGAAGTCATTAGGCAATGTAGACAAGTGTAAAAATAAATTTCTCTCTGATTAAGTAGTGTTTCATAGTCTAGCTTTTAAAGAATACTCAAGTTTGTCAGAGGACATGAACAATGTCACAAAAAAAGCACTGGTGAAGAAGTACCTGTCTGGTCATGGTCAATTTGTGTATGGATATCAGTGAGCTGGAAAAGAGCAATCATTTGAGGAAGTCTTAGAGTAGCGTGACTGACATTCTGCAATAAGAAATACTTAAGAGTCAACACTCCTACATTTTGATGGGAAAGTTTAGCATGTGCCCTTCACAGATCTGAGGCTATCAGGATTGTTGCACATACAGAACAATGAATGTAGCCATTTTTTAGTGAACTTACTCCTGCCCTGCACTATGCAGTAGGTGAGAGAAATAAACACCTGTAATATTGTAGTCACTCTATAGCAGGCCTAGAAAACATAAATGCTGTCTGTGCTGGGCATCTAAGAGCAGGGGTAGTTCTGGAAAAGCATCATCATATTACTTCATCCCATGTGAGAAAGGCCTAGGACATGCGATCCCAGTCTTGTTTCAGTAAATCTCTCTGATGTTAAGTCTGTGGGACGCTGGTGCTAATGACTGGTGGAGCCAATTATCTAAAAGAGGATGAGAATGCTGAAGTAGTGTCTGTATTTGGATTCCATAGAAGGAGAACCAAAACAAGATTGATGTACTGTAGCTATATTTGGGGTGGGGGTAATGCAATGAAACAGAGGAGGTAGGAGAGAGATGGAGAAGGGAAAGCATCCAATAAGAGGTAAAATATCCAACAAGTTGAGCTCAATTCAATGTATCCACCTGTTTAGGAAAGCCAGAGATGGATAGAAGTTAAAGTGGTGAAGATAAATTTTATTAAAATAAACTATTGCAAGTAGAGGAAAACAGACCTCAGTAGAACCAGGCTCAATTCTGAATACAGCATGGACAAGTAGGAATTTATAACCAATTTAAAAGGATAGGGGTTAGTGGATTGAAAATTACCAAGAGGAAATGTCAAGGGCAAAGGATTATGGCTAAACAAATTTGACAGGATTCTTGCTGAAGATAGGCCAGGTGATATCAAGAGTGGGGGATCAGGAATTTGATCAGATATTGAGGGTGGTCAGATGCAGAGAGGAAGGATTCTCTCTTAATTGACTTAGCAGGATTCTTGCTAAAACTGGATTCTACAAGGAAGGACATGAAGCCCAAGATTGAGGCCTAGTCAAAAAGAGAAAGATCAGAGGAGCCTGACCAAAGTTTGATTGGGACAGTCTTTGTCACACCTCAGAATTGTCTCTTCTCAGGGGCAAGGGACTGAGGCTATTTAGACACCAATTTCCATCAGTCATTGGTTGAAGGCTGCTTTCCAGGACATGAATCCTCTGGTTCTTACAGCTGGTCAGTGTAGGCAGGGGGGGGTTTTGATTGTCAAGAAAAGTTCTCAGGCAGTTGGAAGTTCCAGAGCTTGCACTGCAGTGGTAAGGCACCAGGGAATAGGGGTGGAGCACTGAAAGAGTCTGTTATAAGCAGCCAGGACAGATTTCCGCAGAAGCATTCATATGTTAGTGGCTGCTATTTCAGAGGGTCTGAAAGTGGACAGATGAACAGTTATTCTCACTAACACAGCATTGAGAGGTAGTCAAGGCCTGAGGATGTTGGTGAGGACAGCTCATAGTAGGATGATGAGTAGCCATGCCAGCTTTTGTTTTTTTGTCTGAAATTCTCTACCCAGAGTTGGAAATGTCTTTACCTTTTCTTCCCACTACACATGGTTGTTGGATATAAAAGGAATTTGGGGAACATTTCTTTTTTCAGCTCTTAGACTAATCTTCTTATCAAAATGGACCACATGCTCAGGATTTAAAATTAGGTGTGATTTACAAAGTACTGTATTGCAACAAGAGAGGAGGGGAGTGTTCAGAAGCCGGTAGCCGAGTGATCACAGCAAACCAAATTCTTAAAATATCCAAATCATAGTAAATTGCTCTAAAACCAAAGACCCTATCCAATAATTGCCTTGTGGTCAGCAGCAAAGTGTAAGAATCATGTCCTCAGGTGCAGAGTGAAGATCTCAGTTAGTCTCAGCAGGGCAGTGATACATCAGCAAGGTAAAAGGGCTGCTGATAGCATGCTTCTGAAAAGTGTGATGATCTCCATTCATTAATACCTTACCTATGTTCTCTTCCTTTGAGACTTTTACTTTTTCTCATAGCTCCTGACAGCAAAATCTTTCAGGGAGAGGCTGGTTTCTTCACTAGTGTTACTTTAGCAGCCTGGCAGGCCCTCTCCTGGACAACTGCCATGGCCATCTCTTAGGGATGGCTGAGGCTTAGGAACTGAGAGGGATGGAGAGTAGTTGTAGTTATTCAAATAGTCATGGAGTCCAAGACTGAAATAAACCAATGACAACCAGTGAACCAAATATCCTAGGAGATGGGGATGGGGCTCATGGGGCTTGGAAATTGAGGAGGGTTCTGGAGCCTGTCCTCAAGGATGTTACTAGAAGTATTTCACAACAAATATGGTACAAATGAAGCGGTGCCATTTGTCTGGGGAAATATCCAAGGTTCGTCATCTTACACCTAGAAAACTAAAGATGCAGATACACAGGGAGTGGGTTTGAGAGCGGAAGTTTAATAGGTGAAAGAAGGAAGAGAGCTTTCTCCTGCAGAGGAAGGGGTCCCGAGTGGGTTTCCAGGCTTGGAGTGGGATGTGGTTGGTTTTATAGATGAGCTTGAAGAAGCATTGTTTGATTTACATAGGGGGCAGAGGATTGGTTGGACCAGGTGTGCTATTTACATAGCATGTAAAGAGGCTGGCCATTCCACCCTAATCTTTATTATGCAAATGAGGTCTTTACCTGGGTGGCTCGATGCTGCCTGCTTTTTTACTGCACATGTGGCAACAAAATAAAAGGGAAGAGGGAACCTCTATGTTCCACATGCCTGACTTCCAGCTTTCCTTTTCTGTTGGCACAGCGGCCGGTATTCACCCATGCAAGCTTCTACCTTGTTTATCTATGCTTTGATTTCTCAGGCTGCTTTTTGTTAGAAAATAAATGATTTGGGGTTGCTTTTTATGAAAAGGAAGTTCCACGAAGAACTTTTTTACCCTTACAAACTTCCTAAATAATTTATATTTATCTCCTGTATCACAAACACTGACCAATACGTAGAGCTGGATTTAGGGTACCAGGTGTGTGAGGCACTAACTATGTAGTTACTAGGTTCTGAAGAAGGGGTGAGGGTGACAGGGGCAGTGGTGAGGACCAGCAACGTAGGTATCCCGGAACAGCCTCAGTTAATTAACTAGTCTGGCACATACCAGAGTGAATTAGCTGTCCTGCATCCGGAATTCCCCTTGGTGCCACAGACTCCAGGTCACCAGCAACTTGTATGACATCTTTGTGTGGTGTAGGGGAAAGCATTCTCCGTTGTCAGGCTGGGTGCGTAGGTTACTGGCTTCATTATGAGAAGGAAAGACTCTAAGCAGGAAGAGATTTTAAGAAATAAAAAAGGTTCTCCTCTGTGGAAATGAATGAGAAAAAGATAGTTCCTCAGAATGAAAATGTACTGTCTTTAGGAAAATGAACTGGAAAACTCCCACTCCACTCTATAAAAAATGTTTCCCTCTTGTGAAAGAACTCAGACAGAAGTGCCCTACCGTGCAGACACAGCAGGGGGTATTGATGTTGGAGAGGGTGACATGGGCTGGATTTCAGCAATCCCATACCTCCATGACTGGGCACTTTTTGCAGTGAACAAACCACACTGTGTATGGTGGCCTTGCTGAACCGTGACAGTATGCCTCAAGGTTATACCATTCTGTCCCCTAAACTTACTTCCTGTCCTTTCTTCATGAGCACCATGCCCTGATCCCAGATAAATATATTAATAAGTTTAGAGTTTGTACCCATGAACATTGATATAGCATATTTTTTAAATTTATTTTAACTTGGGCACATTTAACATAGCACAGGGATGCAGTGAGAAAGACAGCTGGATAAATAGCTGGCTCTTTGGTAAATAGGATGATTCTTTCCAATGTCAGGTCCATAACCTTGAATCCAGGGCAGCCCCTCCACTCCCAGAGCAGGAGAAGCAGTCAGGATTGATGTGTGTTCCTGCAAGCCACTCTGCTAATAGCCTGCAGGTTTCCCTGCAGGGATGACTTCCAGGGGTAAGAGGATAATTCAGGGTTCACAGCCCATTGATTTCCTGGCCTTGGCAATAGAAACTGTCAATAAGATGCCAGTTGTGACAAAGGTTGTTTTGTGACCCATTCTTTTTTCTGCTGAAACTCCATTTGTCAGGGCCACCAGACAGTTCATGATGACATTCATTCACTATTATCTGGGCTGGATTTAGGTCATTGACTTGGTTTCCACTTTAGTCATCTAACATTCTGGAGTGTAACCATTGTGCATTTATACAAAAGTATGTATCTTAGACAACTACAGTGCCTGAAGATTTAGGACCTCTGCTTTCGTAGCTTTCAGTGATATATATTAGGAGAGAAACATAAGACAGGCTCCGAGCAGGATGGCAGGAGAATTGGTTTTCCACTATCTTGGTAGTGTCCGGCAGATCACCTCATATCCTGGAAAGCAGACCAAGCTCTCAGATGAATTGTTTTATGACACTGTGACTATGAATCATGGCATCTTGAAGGCACACTTGTAGTTTTGCAATTTTCCTGGGGCATTGTAGAGCAGCACTGCAATGCTTATTAACTCAGGAAGCGATTGCACTGCCTGTATCAAAGTCACCTCGGCTGCCCCCAAATAGTATAGAGGCAGGAATCTGAGTCAGGCACTGCAGTGGATTAGGTTCCTGCCCACTTTCTCCACTGCGCTAATGTTGAGGGCCCCAATATTTGCTCTGTAATTGTCCCCTGTCAAACTGGACCCCTGCAATGATGTCCGAGGGCTACTCCTCTTTACACTGTCACATCGTTTCCCAGGCGACACCACAGCACTGATGCTCTGCACTTCTCCTGTTTGCCTCATCCACAGCTTCTGTGCAGTTACTCAGCTGCAGTGCTTGTACAGGTTCCACCTCCTCAGGCCTTTTACTTCTCCTGTGGGGTTATATCACTGCATTCATGAGTCAGGTGTCATCCTCTTTGCCCTGGTTCATGATTACAGTAATAGTATGGATATGCTCATCTCGGCTCTGTTTTCATCCTCTGGCCTAGCACAGCATGCACTGATGGTGGGAGAACATATTTACACCTTTCATACTCCCTGTTCACTTATATAACTGTGTAAACGATGTGGCGCTGCCCATCTTTGCAGCTTACATTTCCATTTCCATTTACTGAGTCCCTGACAATGTCAGGATACTCCTCTTCACCCTGTTAAGATCTGTATGCAGTTACATGACTGCACCCAAGGGATGATGGCTTTCCTCTTTGCCCCTCTCACATGCCCTGTCTGTGCACACCATAGTAATGATGGTGAGAGGATCCTCTTACTTCCTCATTCAGATCCACTATGCACTCACACCATAGCACCGATACTGCTTTCCTTGACCCTGTTCACATTGCTGACCCAGGTACAACCCAGCTATGGCACTGTGCTGGTGCTTTGGGCATGCAACTTCTTGTTCTGTACACATTGCAATGTAATCGCTGTACTGATGGTGCAGTGTTCTTTCTCTTTTTCCCTTCCTTGTGATGCTGCCAAGATACAACATTGAACTGATGGTTTGGGACTTCTTCTCTTTGCCCCAATCACATATCCTATCCAGTTATACCTAGTACTAATGGTATCAAGATTATCCTGCTTTCTCTGTTGACATCCACTGTGGAGTTTCACGACTGCACTTTTGCGATAGGATTCCTCCTCCTTGCCTTTTTCACATTCCACATCCAGTTCCATCTGTGCATCAGGGATCATCCTCTTTTCCCTGTTCAAATTTCTAGTCCAGTTACAACATCACAACAAGGGCATGGAACTTTTTCTATTGTCACGTTCACATTCCAGACCAGGTACGTCACTGTACTTGTGAGTGAAACCTCATCCTATGCAGTTGCACTATTACAATTTTAATGCAGCACTGCTATTCTTTGCACAGATAACATCTGCTGCCTAGTTATGATAGTGACACCAACACACTGATGGGGCAGGGATACTTGTCTTTACCTTATTAGAATGCTCTTCTCAATGACAGTATTACACTGATGCTGTGGGAATGCTCTTCTTTGACGTGTTCACATTCCTGGTCCAGTTACGCCTCTGCACTGATGTTGTGGGGTTACTGCTCTGTGCCCTGTTAACGCTCTTGTACAAGTTATACCACTGAAGTTATTGCTCAAGGCTCTTCCTCCATGCCCTGTTCATGTCTCTGTGCCCTGGGCTCAATGCACACTCTCCTCTGTTGAGAGATGATGCTTCACCCTCCTCTTTGTTTAATTCACATTGTCTGTACACTTGTACCACTACACTGACAAACTGATGGTTGCTGGCCTTATTCTATTTACCTCAATCATATGCCCTGTCTAGTTATACCACAGCATTAATGGTCCAGAGCTTGTTGTCTTGGCCCTATTAACATGTTCTACACTGTACCCTGTACTTACGTGAGGGGGAGGTATTCATTCTTCTTGTACTGTTCATATCCATTTCCACTTACATCACGGCACTAATGGTGCTAAGTCCCCATTCTTAGCTGTGATCATATTCCTTGTCCAGAGTCACCACTATAATGGTTCTCCCCACTTCCTGTGCACATCTCCCATTCAGGAACTGATAATGCAGGTTTCCTCCTGCACCCATAAGATTTGGGGCTTCTCATTTCTGCCATTTCAGAAAGCCTGTCAAACTACACCATTGTTCCAGTGGGGCAGAGCTTCTCCTCTTGGTCTTGTTCTTACCAACTTTTCAGTTACACCGCTGCACTGATGGATTAGGAGGTATCATCCTGTATTTCTGATCATTATTGCCGTACAGTTACTGTACCACTCTGATGATGTAGGGTTTTTCCTCTTTGCCTGTCTACATTCTCTGGCTAGTTGCTCCACTGTAGTGATCGTGTGGGGCCCCTCCTAATTGGCCCAACCACCTCTCCTCTTGCCTAGTTCCTCCGGTTCTCTAAGGGTTTGGGGAACTACCTCTGCATCTTTACATTACCTGTTCAGTTACATCATTGCATTTGGTGTCAGGATTTTCTTCTTTGTCTCCTCCACATGCTCTACCTAGATACACAACTGTACTTTTGGGGCAATGTTTCTACTATTTGCCACATTCACATCCTCTGTCCAGATAATCTAGTGAACTGGTGGTTTGGGGCTCCTTTTATTTGCCGTTTTACACCCCCTGACCAAGTATACCACAGCAATGATGAAGCAGCCCTTGTCTTCATGGCCTTGTTTACATCCCTCATTCAGTTCTGCTATTGTACTCTCATTGCCCTGTTCATATTTTGCCATTACTGTATTGATGATTCCAAAGTCTTCCTCTTCAGTCTAGGCACATACCCTACCCAGTTACTCCACTGGACTGAAGGGATGGAGTTTCTCTTTCCCACTCACATCCTTTTTGAAGTACTGACACTCTATTCCTGAGGCAGTGCTCCTCTTCTTTGCCTTGTTCACATCCCTTCTCCCTTACAGTACTAGATGCATTGGGCAGAACTCCTTCCTTTGCCCCATGCTCATACTCTTCTCACTTAAACAGCACACTTATTCTGCAAGGATGCATTTCTTCTCCTAATCATATTTTCTTCCAAGATACTCCAATGCACTGATAGCCCATGGTTTCTCTTTGCCTTATTCATACATAATCTCTTTTTTGTTATTCCACTGTACTCATGAGACATGTCTCTGTCTATTCATATCCATTACCAGGATGAACGAATGCGCTGGTGGGTAATCAGTCCTCCTCGTTGTCTTGCTCACATCCCCTCTCCAGTTACTCTGCTGCACTTAGGGTATACCTCTTGGTTTCATTTGTATCTTCTGTCCAGTGTAGGGCTATTCTTTGCCCTCTTCTTATTGCCACTTCAGTGAACAGTTCTACTTCAGTGAACATTGGGCCTCCTCTTCTTTGCCGTACTCATAGTCACCTCCCAGTTACACCAAGCTTCCCCTACCTCTTTGCCTTTTCTCACATTCTTTGCCCAGTTTTAACACTGCACCTCTTTGTTTCATTTGTATCTTCTGTCCAGTTACTCCACTACTCTAATGGTGCCAGCTCTTTCCTATTTGTGCCATTTACACTCCTGCCCAATTAGATAATACAACTGATACTGTGAGGATTTTATACTTTACCCAGCTAACATCCCCTGTACCCTAGTATCCTTGTATCTTAATGGTGCATGGCTATTACTATTTATTCAGTTTAATTCTTCTACAATTCCAGTTTTCTTACTGCACTGACTATGGGTTCCTACTTACCAGCCTATTCACATCCTCTGCCAAGATATAGGACTACGCTTACATTGGGAGGTTCCCCTTCTTTGCTGCTTCATACTCCACACCAAATTATACTCTTCATTGATGTTTCGGAATAACTCATCTTTGCCTAATTCACATTCCCCTGCTTAATCACGACTATGATGATGGTATGGTGATTCACCTGTTTTCCTTATTCACATACCCTGTACAGTTAAACAACTGCTAATGTTGTCAGGCCTCATTTCTTGGTTCTGTTCCTGTCACATTGCCATTTACCTAACCAATGCTGCTATGGGGCACCTCATTTTTCCTTTGTTTAAATCTCCTTCACACTTAAACCACTATCCACTATAGCTATGGTTCAAAGCTACTCCTATTTGTCCTTTCACATCTCTTGCCCAATTACTCCACTGCATGGACAAAGCTAGGTCCTCTTGCCTTGTTCACATACCCTGCCCACTTATACCACTGCACTGTTGTGATGGGACTCTTTTGTTTGGCCATGTTCACATACTCTGTCTAGTTTTACAACTGCACAGACTATGTGAGAATACTCTCCTTTTCTCCAATTCCATATGCCATTTATTTTTCACACTACTCTGGTAGGATGGGGCTTCTGCTCTTTACAAGTTTTTATCTTTTGCCCAGATACATCAAAGTACTGACAGTCAAGAATTCTTCTTTGCAGGGTTACATCTACTGACAACATATACCCTTGTACTCATTGTATGGGCTTTCTCATGTCTGTTCTTTTCACATATCTTATCCGCTTACACTACTACACTGATACTGTAGAGCTACTCTTTCTCTATTTGTAGTCTCAGCAATGTTATGCCACAGTATTGATAGTTCAGGACTCTTTCCCCTTACTATGTTGGCTTCCCCAGAGCTATCAAACCAGGGAATGTATGGTGTGGGGCTCCTACTCTTTACAATTTTTCCCTTCTCTTCAAATTTATATCACTTCTCTGATGAATTTGGCATCACCCTTTTATCCCTGATCATAAACTTTGTCCATTCATTCCCCTGCACTAGTGCCAGGATGCTCCTCCTGTTTTCCTGTTCACATCCCTTGGCCAGGGATGTGATCATCCTCTTTGTCCTAACATTCTCTGTGTGCTTTCTCCACTCACTAATGATATGAGGTTCTTCCTATTTCTCTGTTCACATATCCTGTCTAGTCCTATCCCTCTACTGCACTCCTGCTTCACCTGCACAAATTCTCTGCCCTGTTCACTAGTACACTGATAATGTCAAGTGCTCTATCTTTGGTGACTATCCACGTACATCACTGCACTCATGGTGCAGCATTCTTCTTTACCCTGTTCATGTGTGCTGTCCATTTATGCCACTGCACTGATGTTTCAGATCTCTTCCTGCTTGTCCCTGTCACATCTCCTGTAGTTACATTAGTGAACTAATGATGTGGGATTTATCTATTTGCTTTTTCCACAGCCTTACTATAGTTACTTCTTTTTCTCATTGGTCACTCACTTCCTCTGTCCAATTTCTCTTCTGTACTTGTGGTGTGTGCTTCCTTTTTTGCCATATCACATCCACTGTACAGTTGCTCTAACACACTAATGGTTTTAGGATCTTTCCATTTGCAATTCACATTTCTAGTTAGTTTCTACTTCAGGGATAACCATCAGCAACTACTATGAAAATCTCTATGTAAACAAACTAGAAAACCTAGAAGCGATGGATAAATTCCTGGACACACACACTTTCCCAGGACTGAACCAGGAAGAAATTGATTCCCTGAAGATACCAATAAGGAGCTCCAAATTCGAATCAACAATAAACAGCCTATCAATCAAAAAAAGCCCAGGACCTGAAGGATTTATAGCCAAATTCTAACAGATACACAAAGAAGATCTGGTACCATTCTTACTGAAATTATTCCAAAAAATTGAGGATAGATTCCTCCCAAACTCATTCTATGAGGCCAGCATAATCTTCACACTAAAACCTGGCAGAAACACAAGAAAAAAAAAGAAAAACCTTTAGGCCAATTCCTCTAAGAACATCCATGCAAAAATCTTCAACAAAATATTTTTAAACTGAATGCAGCAGCACAACAAAAAGCTAATTCACCATAATCAAGTCCGCTTCATCCCCAGGATGCCAGGTTGGTTCAACATATGCAAATCAATAAAATAAATGTGAAAACACCAGGCAGGATGTTCATGGTAGAGGGTCCAGCCAACTGAGGGTAAGAAATGTCAGAAGGTGCATGGTGGAGATTCCAATCAATCTAGAAAAATTTCACAGAATTATGTTCATGAGGAAATACTGCACCCCATCTAGAGGTGGATTTGGTAGGAGGTACATGATCTAAGAAAGAATCAATAAAGGGGAAAACCTAGTAGGTGGTACACGTGTGGTATGTTCACCTAACTTAAGGGAGAATATTACATACATCAGTGGAGTGAAAATATGTACTAGGAGAGGATTTGAGAAGAGCTGCATTAGTGAAGGGAGCATCAGGCTGTGAGAGGATTTGTGAAGTCCCTAGGTAGAATGTGTAGTGAGCATAGTGGAGCAACCAGGAGAAAGTGCATTGGCAGAGGGATAGTCTAGCCTGAGGTAAAAATGAACAGGTAGCGCATGGCTTGAGAATGTATCTAGTCTCAGGGAGGATATTTTAGGAGGTATAGAAATATAGGGTGCATCCAGACTAGCAGACGACCTGGCAGAAAGTTCACAGGTTGAGGAAGAATTTAGCCTAAGAGAGTACTTGACAGGAGGTGCATGAGTGTAATTTGAAAGCAGCCTCCAGGAAGACTTACCAGGAAGTACATGGGTAAAAGAAGCATTCAGGCAAGAGGAGGACTTGACCAGAGGTCCATGATTATACGGTGCAGGCACTCTAGAGGAAGACACAACAGGGTATTGCATCAGTGTTTCGATTAGCCAGATCAGAAGGGGATCTAGGAAGAAGCACATGGATGAAGAGAGCACTAGTGGAGAATATGGCAGTAAGTGCTTGGGTGGAAGTTGCATCTATCTGAGTTTAAACTTCAGTGTGTAATCCTAAGGAAAAAGAACAAAGCTGGAGGCATCACGCTACCTGACTTCAAACTATACTACAAGGCTACAGTAATCAAAATAGCATAGTACTGGTACCAAAACAGAGATGTAGACCACTGTAACAGAACAGAGGCCTCGGAAGCAATGCCACACATCTAAAACCATTTGATCTTTGACAAACCTGACAAAAACAAGCAACGGGGAAAGGATTCCCTGTTTAATAAATGGTGTTGGGAAAACTGGCTAGCCATGTGCAGAAAGCTGAAACTGGACCCCTTCCTTACACTTTACACTAAAATTAACTCTAGATGGATTAAAGATTTAAACCTAAGACCTAACACCCTAAAAGAAAGAAAGAAAACCTAGGCAAAACCATTCAGGGCGTAGGCACAGACAAGGACTTCATGAATAAAACACCAAAAGCATGTAATCCCAGCACTTTGGGAGGCCGAGGCGGGTGGATCACGAGGTCAAGAGATCGAGACCATCCTGGTCAACATGGTGAAACCCCGTCTCTACTAAAAATACAAAAAATTAGCTGGGCATGGTGGCACGTGCCTGTAATCCCAGCTACTAAGGAGGCTGAGGCAGGAGAATTGCCTGAACCCAGGAGGCGGAGGTTGCGGTGAGCCGAGATCGCGCCATTGCACTCCAGCCTGGGTAACAAGAGTGAAACTCCGTCTCAATAAAAAAAAAAAAACACCAAAAGCAATTGCAACAAAAGACAAAATAGATAAACGGGATCTAATTAAACTTATGAGCTTCTGCACAGAAAAAGAAACAATCATTAGAGTGAACTGGCAACCAACAGAATGGGAAAAAAATTTTATAATCTACCCATCTGACAAAGGGCTAATATCTAGAATCTACAAAGAACTAAAGTAGATTTATAAGAAAAAACAAAACCCATTCAAAAGTAAGCAAAGGATATGAACAGACACTTTTCAAAAGAAGACATTATGAGGCCAAGAAACATATGAAAAAATGCTCATCATCACTGGTCATTAGAGAAATGCAAATCAAAACCACATTGAGATATCATCTCACACCAGTTAGAATGACAATCATTAAACAATCAGGAGACAACAGAGGCTGGAGAGGATGTGGAGAAATAGGAACACTTTTACACAGTTGGTGGGAGTGTCAATTAGTTCAACCATTGTGGAAAACAGTGTGGCAATTCCTCAAGGATCTAGAACTAGAAATTCTATTTGACCTAGCTATCCCATTACTGGGATTTTATAACCCAAAAGATTTAAATTGTTCTATTATAAAGACACATGCACATGTATGTTCACTGTGGCACTGTTTACAATAACAAAGACCTGGAACCAACCCAAATGTCCATTGATGATAGACTGGACAAAGAAAATGTAGCACATATATACCATGGAATACTATGCAGCCATAAAAAATGATGAGTTTGTGTCCTTTGTAGGGACATGGATGAATCTGAAGACCATCATTCTCAGTAAACTGACACGAGAACAGAAAACCAAACACAGCATGTTCTCACTTGTAGGTGGGTGTGGAACAATGAGAACACATGGGCACAGGGAGAGGAGTATCACACACTGGGGTCTTTTAGTGGGTGGGAGGCTAGGGGAGGGACAGCGGGGCTTGGGGAGGTTGGGGAGGGACAACATTGGGAGAAATGCCTGATGTAGGTGATGGGGGGATGGAGGCAGCAAACCACCATGGCATGTGTGTATCTATGCAACAGTCCTGCAAAATTTGCGCATGTACCCCATAACTTAAAATACAATTAGAAAAAACAAAACCAAACTTCAGTCTGTGGCCAAAGGTTCAAGAGCCCCTGACAAGCCAATGGTGTAAGGCCAAGAGTCCAAAAGCTGAAAAACTTGGAGTCTGATGTTCTAGGGTAGGAAGTATCCAACATGGGAGAAAGAAGAAGGCCAGAAGACTAAGCAAATCTGCTGTTCCATCTTCTCCTGCCTGCTTTGTTCTCGCCATGCTGGCAGCTGATTAGATAGTGCCCACCAAGATTGAATGTGGGTCTGCCTCTCCCAGTCCACTGACTCAAATTTTAATACCCTTAAAATTAAAGGAGAACACCCAAAAACAATACTTTGCATCCTTCAATCCAATCAAGTTGACACCAATATTAACCATCACAATGACAATTCTCTTGTTCATTCTTGTCAAATAACAGCAATTTTGTGAGTTTTGATGGGAAATTATAAAGTATCCACCTCATAGTCCTAATTTGGCTCTTTCTGGCTTCTTTTTTTTTTCTTTCTTCTTCTTTTTTAAAATTGTTTTGCAATTATTTATTTACATTGGAAGCAGCCCTCACAGTATATGTATATGAAGGCCAGACCTGAAGAACAGCAGCTATGACACCACAAACAAGGGGCTTAGGATACACAGTGCTTCCTTGTACATTTGTTTCCTTTAGATGGTCACATCCACTACCAAAGCTTTTTAGAAGGTACTTTCCATGATAGCTACAGGTCAAGGTCACACATTAAAATTGGCCCTAACTGGGTTTTTACTGAGTGTGAGAGTCTCTGACTCTCTTGGGAAGATCCCACCAGCTCTTTTCATCTTAGTGGAATGAAGGCAGTGCCCTCTGCAGCCCACTAACTTCAAAAGCTGAACTCAGACACCAAGGCAGGACGATTCACAAGTTCCATTCATTCAGGCCTCACTTCATCTTTCACTAGTTGCTGTGAGAGGAAATCCTTTTTCTTGGTTTTTTTTTTTTTTTTTTTTTTTTTTTTTTTTTTTTTTTTTTTTTTTTTTTTTTTTTTTTTTTTTTTTTTTTTTTTGAGACAGCATCTTACTCTGCCACCCAGGCTGGAGTGCAGTGACACAATCACTCCCAGGTTCAAGTGATTCTCATGCCTTGGCCTCCCAAATAGCTGGGATTACAGATGCCTGCCACAGCATCCGACTAATTATTGTATTTTTAGTAGAGACAGGGTTTCACCATGTTGGCCACCCTGGTCTTGAACTCCTGACCTCAGGTGATCTGCCCTCTTTGGTCTTCCAAACTGCTGACATTACAGGTATAAGCCACCACACTTGGCCCTTTTCCTTGGATTTTAAAGCTGAAAACAAGATCCTGGTGTTCGTGGTCTTGGGAGAAGACACCATGTCCCTGAGGCCAGCCCTCACCTGGGCTGTGTGAAGAAGGCATGGATCCGCTATGCCACTGCTTGTCTGACCACCTGCTCCAGTTCCTGAATGGAAGCATTACTCAGTTGCTGGATGCTTGGAAATGTCTGGAGCAGAAGCGGAGCTTTAACCTTTCCAACTCCTGGGAGCAGAAGCGGAGCTTTAACCTTTCCAACTCCTGGGATCTGCTGCATGTTTCAAAGGAGTGACAGCAGCCGAGCTTGTTTCTTCCTAAGAAGTGAGTTTTTACTGGCCTCTATGGTTTGCTCTTGAAGCAACTGGATGACGAGGCAGGATGCTTCAATCTGGCTGGCCACTGGAAGCAGCACCATTCCAAGGTTCAGAACAGTAAACTTCTGTAAGGCTGGGAATTACTGTTCACTCATGCAGATTTTTTCAACAACTATAACTCCTTGAAGATTACTGGAATTGAGCCTCTTTCTGTAGCCATTTCCTGTCACCAAATCAGCTTCAGTGACATAAAGAATATGCCATCTGTTTGACAGTTAAAAGTCTGGTGTCAAGCCATCCTCGAAAATGAGTTTAATTTTCCCTTGCATCTCCTGCACCAGCTGTGACCCACATCATTTCTCATTGGCCACAACATGCCCCAAAGGCACATACATGGGGCCCATGCCATCAGGGGGGTTCCTTTCCATGAGTGGTCTCCATCTAAGGAGGCAAAAGCCAGGCGGCACTTGAGCAGGCTCTCCCACACATGGCCCTACATTCCACTCCATGCTGGGGCCTCTGGGGCAAGATCCCCTCTGTAGACAGAATTATTTGTCAAAGAACTGTCAAATAAGATTCTCTTTTTAATTACTAATAAGAAAACATAAAGGCCTGAATGAAGGCCAGGGTGGCTGGAGAGGGGTGTGTGGTGGTGTAAGTGGTAATGGCATTGGGTTCTAATAAGGGCAGAGGCATGATCAGATTTTAATTTTAAAAGAGTCCTGGGCTGGGCATGGTAGCTTACATCTGCAATCCCAATACTGGGCTAGACTGAAGTGGGAGGATCACCTGAGCCCAGGAGTTTGAGGCCAGCCTGGGCAACACAACGAGATCTCATTTGCCAATTATTTGTGGCAAAATAAATCCTCTAAGAACCAAGAAATTTCTGTCTTGGTGTCCATGTCCTTCATTTTCATCATGTGCCTAGCCCCCGACACCCCAGCTGGATCCACACCATGGCTCCTCGGTCGAGTTCTGAGCCTGGACCAAGACAGCAGGGACCCTACCGTCCCAGTCTAGAGGCCATGTTACTTGCGGCCTCGGCAATTCTTTTAGTTTCTTAACTTAAGAAAATCTTTAAAGGTCACTCATTTTCCTTTAATCACCAAAAAAGACTGTATTGACATGATTAAATTCCCAGGAATCTCCATTGTTTAGGGATGAACTATATGGGTGGGATCATTGTTTATAAAGGTGTCTTGAATTTGATGAACCTTATGACGAGTAAAGTACATTTTTAAAATTTTTATCTTCTAATTTCATCTTTTCTACAAACTTTCTGTCTGTCTGTCTCTCTGTCTCTGTGTGTGTGTGTGTGTGTGTGTGTGTGTGTGTGTGTATGTGTGGGAGCGGGGTGGTGTATATATGGAGAGAAAGATTTATTATGAGAAATTGGCTTATGTCATTATGTGAGCTGAGGAGTCTTTGGTCTGCCATCAGCAAACTGGAAACCCAGGAAAGCCAGTGTTGCATTTTAATCCAAGTTCAAAGGCCTGAGAAGCAGAGGAGCCAATGGTCTAAATCCCAGCCTGAGTAGAGCAGAAGATGAGGTGAGATGTTCCAGCTTGAGCAGTGAGGCAACAAGAAAAGGGACAATCCTTCCTCAATCTTTGTTCTATTTGGGTCTTCAATGGATTGGATGATGGCCAACCACATTGAGAAGGGCAATCTGCTTTACTGAGCCCACTGACTAAAGATGGCAATCTCACAACCTCACAGACATACTCAGAAGTAAGTTTCAATCTGGGAATTCGTTGGCCCAGTCAAAGTGACATTAAAATTAACTATCACATTAAGTCTCAGTGAAAGGTACTTGAGTAGATGGTGGAGTCCGTATAAAGAAGCCTCTGATAAGAACTTCCCTAGGCAGCCCGCCTAGGAAAAAACTCAGAGGAAGTGCAAAGGTGGAAGGTACTACCTACTCAGTGGAAGATATAGCAGGATGTGCACAGTTGCAGGGTGTAGCCAGCCTAGGGGTGGACATGGGAGGATCTTCAGGAATGCAGTGAAAGTCGGCCAAAGGAAAGACCAAAAATGTAATGCAAGAATTAAGGATGCAGCCTTAGGAGGAGAAATAGTCGGAGATGTATGGATGCAGATGGCAGTCAGCTTAGCAGAGGACATGGAAGGAAGTGCATTGGGAATGAAAGCATTGGCCACTGGAGCACTCAGCAGGAGCATCTTGGTTGGGGAAATGACCAAACCAGGGGAGGTCACAACAGGAAATCCACTGGTAGAGGGAACATCCAGAGATAAGATTTAGTAGAGGTGTGGAGGGGTGGAATGTGCAGATTGCCTATGGGAGAATATGGTAGGAAGGGTATGATTTTAGTGAGTTTCCATCCCAAGTTGAGAAATATTCAGGGCAAGGATAATTGTTTGGGGGATCTAACCTAAGAGAGAATAACATGAGGTACATGTTTGGAGGATATAGGCAGCCTAGGGAAGAAAACAGTAGAATTTATATTATGTAAGTTGGAGACAGCCTGGGGAGAATCAGCAAGAAGTGTATGGTTGGAGCAAGCATACAATCTAAGGCAGGACCTGGCAGAACGGGCATGAGAGGATGAAGAATTCAACATAGAGGAGACTTGGCAGGTCTTTCATGGGTAAAAGGTAGATTCAGCCTATGGGAAGATCTGGCAAGAAATGCAGAAGGAATGAAATCACTAGGGCTACATAAGGACAGGCAGGAAGTATACTGGAGGAGGGACTATTCATTATAGAGCAAATCTTGCAGGTAGTATATAAAGGTTGAAGTCAGTCTAGAGTAGGATATATTTAGAGGTGCACTGGTATGGGGTGCAGCCAGCCTAGGAAAGTAATAAGTAGAAAGTGCATGAGTGGATGAAATAGCAGCCAGCCTAGAGAAAGTCTCAGCAGGAGTTTCAATAGTGCAGGGTACAGCCAGCTTAGCAGTAAAGATGACCAGAGGTGTAGAGATGGAAGAAATAACATCTTGCCCAGGGAAATAAATGGTAGGTGAGCAGGAGGTATAATCCAGTAAAATGCATGGCATGGAGGGCAGTAGTGCAGTATGTTGAAAGGCCAGGATATTGCTTTCACCTATACACCAAATCACAATTTTCCTTGATTCTGGCTGCAATTTGCACTCATACGTCTCCTGCAACTGACATAATATAAATTCTACTGTTTTCTTCCCTAGGCTGCCTATATGCTTGAATGTGTGCATTGATCAAGAATGAAACAAGCCTAGGATCAGACACAGTATAAGACTCATGTGTTCTTGGTGTAGTCAGCCTAGGAGAGAACAGAGAAACATTTGCATGATTCAAAGGAGAATTTAGCCCAAAGAAGTTATTGGTAAGGGGTTTATATGGTGATTGTGCAACCAGCATAAGAAATGACATCCTATACGGGGCATGATTGAGGACACTTCCAAACTAGTAGGAATAATCTGAACGAGTACAGTGGCAGAGAGTCCATCCAGCCTAGCTCACCACCAAGGAAGTGGTGCATAGATGAGGCAAACACCAAGTTAACTGGAGGATCAAAGATGAAATGCATGTGTAGAGGCTGTAGCCAGCTTAGGGGAGGGACTGCCAGGATGTTTATGGGGAAAGGGAGAATCCAGCTTTGGGGGAGACTTGGAAGGAGGTGCAAGGGTGAAGGTGCAGTTCACCCAGGAGCTCGAGGATGCATAGTTTCCAGGTGCAGCTGGCATAAGAAAAGATATGGTAAAAAGTGTATGTGTGCCTGGTGCCACCAGCTTAGGTAACAATCAGGCAGAACACGCATGGGTGAAGGGTTCAACCAGATTATTTAATCACATGGCAGGAGATGTATGAGTGCAAGTTGCAGCCAGAATCAAGGAAAATTGTTATTTGGTGTATAAGTGGAAGTAATATATCCAACCTGGGGGAGATCTTAACAGAATGTTCAAGGGAGCAAGAAGCCCCCATCCTGGGAGAAGCCCTGGCATGGTTTTAAGGTTCAGCTATGTCAGGGAATTCCCAGGCAAGAAGGGCATGTATGTAGAAAGCATCAGACCTAGAGAAGGATCACTGAAAAGTGGATAGATGGAAGTCACATACAGCATTAAGAAAGTCATGGAAATATGCGCAGAGGTGCAGGGTGCAGCCACCCGTGGAATGGCCCCTGGAAGAAGTGCTTGGGCCATGAAATCAAGGAGCCTAAATGAGGTATTATAAGGAAAACATGGATACATGATACAGGTAGACCTGAGAAAGGCCAGGCAGAATGTGCATGGATAGAGAGAACATCAAGCCTAAAGAAGAGCTTGGAAAAGAGTGGATATATGGAGAAAGCAGCTAAGTTAGAGATAACCCAGAAGGAAGTACTTGAATTGAGAGATCTTTCAGTGTAGGTAAAGCAAAACAGAAGAAGCCTGGGTGGAGGGTGCAGACTACCAATGTGAGGATTTCCATGAGATTGACAAGGGGAGGGAGCATCCAGATAGAACATTTATTTGCCTGAGGCACATGTATAGAGAAAGCAGCAACTCTAAGAGATACTCTTATCTACCTAGCAGTTGGTGCATAAATAAGAGAGTACATGAATATAAAGAGAAGGATCCAACAGAAAGTGAAGGGGTGGTATGAGAAGCCAGTCTAGGGAGAACCTGTCAGTAATTGATTAAAAGTCCAACCAAACAGAGGGAGGACTGGTCAGGGAGTACTTTAGTGCAGGAAACAGTAAGCCTAGAACAAAACATTGAAGGAAGTTAATTGGTAGATAGTGCTGCCATCATAGAGAAGCAGCCAGTAGGAGGTGTATGGGAAAAGAGTGAAGCCATCCTAGGGGTGTATTATGATTACATTGTGGAACCTGCCTAAGAAAGGACATGTTAGGTTATAAATGGAAGCAGGATGCAGCCAGCTTAACAAAAAACCCAGCAGGAAGTGCATAAGTGAAGTGAGCATCCTGTCTAGGAGAGGCTAAGACTGAGAGTGCATGCATGCAAAATGCATCTAGTCTAGGGAATAATCCACAAATTTATGTGTGGAGTTTGCAACACGGCTGTCATGGGGCATCCCTGCTTAACAGAGGGCTTGGTGGGAAGTGTATGAGATGAAGGTTGAGAGGGGCTAGGGAACGATTCAGCAGGCGGCATTCATTAATGGTGGATGCAGCCACCCTAAGTGAGAGTTGAGAGGAGATTTAAGAATGTAGGGATCAACTAGTCTAGAAGAGAACTTGGGCTGAGGTGCAAGAGTATAGAGTGAAGCTTTCCGTGTTATAGTTTCCTAGGGCTGCTGTGACAAATTACCAAAAATTTGTTAGCTTAAAACAGCAGAAATTTATTCTCTCATAGTTTGGGATGCTAGAAGTCTGAAATCAAGTGTTGGCAGGGCCATGCTCCCTCCAAAAGCTCTAGGGGTGAATGTTTCCTTGCCTCTTACAGCTTCTGGTAGCCATGACTACTTCCCAGATTCCTTGGCTGCATCACTCCAATCTCTGTCTCCATAGTCACACTGCCCCCTCCCCTTTATGTGTCTTCTCCTCCTCTGTCTGTGCCAAATCTCCCTCTGGTTTTCTTGTATAAGGATACTTTTCACTGGATTTAGGGCTCACTCAGATAATCCAGAAGGATCTTATCTTAGGGATCTTTAAAGTAATTACATTTGCCAGTGTATTTTATCCAAATAAGATTATATTCACAGACTCTGGAGATTAGGACATGGACATATCCTTCT
Organism: Cebus imitator; assembly: GCF_001604975.1. Classification (NCBI taxonomy): domain Eukaryota; kingdom Metazoa; phylum Chordata; class Mammalia; order Primates; family Cebidae; genus Cebus; species Cebus imitator. Next base: position 249,162 of record NW_016108083.1, on the reverse strand, counting down.
TGGGGTCACCATTCAACCCACTACCCCTGTCTCGGGTAGTGAAGGGCAGAATGTGCATAAGTGGAGTGGAAGCTGTAGCCAATCCAGGGAATGATACGGCAAAAGGTACATGGCTAAACTATGTAGGTATCCCAAGTAAGACCTAACAGGAAGTGCATGGGTAGAGAGAACACCCAGCCTATGAATGAATTCAGTAAGTACATGTGTAATTGAAGCAGCCAGCAATGAAGAGGAGTCAGAACAAGTTGCACAGGAAAGCCAAGACTAGGAGAAGATACAGAAGAATATACATGGGAATTAGAAACATCCATCCTTAGGAAGAATTCACTAGAATGTGGATGGAAGAAGGTAACATCCAGCTTAGGAGAGCATATTGCAGGAAGTGTATGTGTGAAAGGAGTATCCAGTCAAGTGGAAGACTCAGGAAGAGGTGCATGGGCAAAGGGTACATACAGCCTAGATAAGCACATGGCAGGATATGCATTGTTAGAGGGAGGATCCAGCACAGGTAGGACTTGTTATAGGGTACATGAGAGAACAATCAAATTAGGAACAAGAAGTGTATGGATAAATGGTATGGCCAGTCTAGCAAAGGATGAGGCAGGATATACAAGGTACATATGTGGAGGTAACAGGCAGCTTAGAGGAATACTAGGGGAAAGTATATTATCAAATACTCCAGCCAACCTAGGTTTGAGCTCTATTGGAAGTACCTGTGTGGAATACAGAGGCTTTCCTGTGTAGGAAGTGAGAGTATTATTTGGGTGAAAGGTGCAGCCAGCATAAAGCAGGAATTAGTAGGAGGTCCATGGGTGCATGGTGCAGTCAGACTAAGAAATAATCCTTCAGGAAGTGTATGGTTGAAGTGTCTATCTAGCACAGGAGAGGAGTAGGAAGAAGGTACAGTGAGAATGATACAGCCAGCACAGGGGAGAGCATGGCAAGAGGTGCATATTGAAGCCAGGTCAGGAAAATACCCCACGTGTAATGCAAAAGTGAAGGATACATCCAGTATAGTTGAAAACCTGGAGGAAATTGCATGGGTGGTGTGTGGTGGAATAAATGCATTAGTAGAAAGAGTAACCAGCCTAGATTTTGGTCTGGCATTGGTGGAGGAAAGATCCAGAATAATGAAGGACTCAGTATTGAGTATATGAAGGATGGTAAAGCAGACCTAGGAAGAACTCATCAAGAGTTGCATGGGAGGTAGGAACATTAAGCTTAGGGTTGGAATCAGCATGAAGTATGTGGGTGGAGGGGCCATGCAACCTGGTGGAGATCGGGAAGATGATATCTGAAGAGGATGAACCAACCTAGGACAGGGCTCAGTATTATATGAACGGTTAGAGAGAACATCATTAGAGAAAATTTTTGGCATAGAGGAGGAATTGGGGAATAGTGGGTGGCTCAAGGTTACATCTAGTCTTGGTTAGGACGTGGCAGGATGTTTGTGGGAGGAAGGAAAATCCAGTCTAGATGATTTGGCAGAAATTTGGGTGGAGAGGGAAGATTGCCAATGGTATAACTTGTCAGGAAAAACATAGTTGGAGAGCATAGAAAGCTTATGGGATAACATTGCAGTAGGTTTATGAGTTTACGATAAAGACATTCTGGCTGTAATGAAAGGGTGTAGGAAACTCACAGTATAAAGGAGGGCATGTAGAGGGAACATTCAGGCAAGTGGAGGTCCCAGCAAGTGCTATATGTATGTGTGCACTCCATGCATATGTACAGACTATGGTAGGGCACTTAGGAGGTGCAATGGAGGTAGGAAAAGGCAGCCTAGGAGAGAACCCCATAGGATGTTTAGGAGGTTTAGGAGAGGGTGAAGCCTAAGCAAGGACATGGCAGGAATTGTGTGAGTGAGGGAGATCCAGGCTAAGGGAGTACTCAGCCGTTAAGTGCATTTGTGGCATTTTCAGCAAGCCAAAGGGACGGTAGTCAGGAAAATTATGACTAGAGCATGCACCAGCCTAGGTAAGGACCCATAAGGAAGCTTAAGGTTGAAGCCAGCCTGGAGTGGGGTGTACCAAGAGGTGCATAATTTGGGAGGTGTAGCCAGTCTAGGAAGGAACTAGCAGTAGATTTCCATGAGGGAATGTGCAGCTAGCCTCACAGAGAAAACCATAGGAAGTGCATCAACAGAGAGTGAAGCTGGAGTAAGAGGGTATCTGGCAAAAAAAAAAAAAAAAAAATGCAGGGATATTGTTTGTATTTGAACTACTGGAGGGTTAAGCATGAATTTCAAGGGTTTGTAATAGAGTCAAAATTGATAATTCAGCGTGATGTGTATGGGAGGAGGGAGTATCTAGCCTAGTCCAGAGGGCTGGCAGAACATGTGTGGTTGGTGAAATTATCAACGTAATGCTACCTGCAGCAAAATGTGTATATGTGGAGGGTGTGGCGAATCTAGGGAATCACTAGTATGCAGTGCAAGGGAACAGGCAATGTCCAGTCTAAGGGAGGACTTGAGAAGAGGTACATGTTTGACAATGCAGCCATCATATGGAAGAACCTGTCCATGATGTTCATGAAACCTGTTTCATGAAGTTCATAAAAGGAGGATGCTGCCAGTGTAAGGGAAGACTCAGCAGGAAGTGTATGGATGCAGGGTGCAGGAAGCAGATGAGAGGACATCCAGGAGATTGAAAGGTGGAAGGAGTATCATGTCTAGCGGAAGATTCAGTAAAAGGAATGTGAGTGGAGTGTGCAGACATCCTTGGAGAAAATCTGGCAGGATGTTCACAGATGTGAATGGCATACATTCTGCCTCAGAATCCTGTCAGAATTCATGGGAGGGTCTAGGATTGAGTAATTATGGGAGGGTGCAGCCAGCTTCAGGAAAGACGTGGCACAAAGTGGATTGTTGGAGGGTACAACAAGTCTAGGAAAAAAAAAACTGACATGAAGTTAAAGGGTGGAAAGGGTATTCAGCCTAGGATAGGATTCAGAAGGTATGTTTTTGCAGGATGCAGCTGCTCTCAGAGAGGACCTGGCAAGACTTTCATAAGCAGAGAATATAGCAAGTCTAGGGGAGAACATGGCAGGAGGTGCAGAACAAAAAGCATGATACAGCCTTGTGGGAGGAAAATGCAGGAAATGCACGGGTGGAGGAAGCATAAAGGCCCATAAATAGGTACATGGGTGGATGATGCAGATATCCTAAGAATACCTGGCAGGAGGTGCAGAGTGGCAGAGTGCAGCCAGCTAAGTTAAGGACATGTCAGGGGTGCAAGGCTGCAGGACCTGGCAGGATGATCAAGGAACCAATCTAGTAAGGACCAACCTAGTAAGGCCCTAAATAGTAGATTCAGAATTAGAATGCCTGGAATGGAAAGCTAACAGAAAACCCACATATGTGTCATTCATGACAAAAAGCATATCATGTGGCACAGGCAGAGAGTGGCAGAGGCCCAATATAATCAAATTGTCACCGACTGTATGGCTTCATCCCTTGAGAAATTGTGTGTACAGATGATAAAGGCCAGTGTTTGGTAAAGGTGCACAGATCACACCTAATTAGGGCAACTTTGATGTTTGGAAAACTTATAAAGGAAGTTTTTCTTTTGCGCCCAAAGTACCCTGGGACCCTAGTGTCCCAAGGGTTCATATGCCTATCTGGCCATGAACAAAAGCAGATAATGGAGATTATCTGGGAGAGGCAGGTCAGTGTATTAGTACAAAGAGCTTATTTCTTGCTAAGCTGTCTGTGATAGAATTGCAATGTGATCCTGATTTATTTGATTTGGCATGTGTAGAGATGTGCAAAATAAGAATAAGTATGGGGAATGACATTAGTCTACCACGTGAGATATCCCAGGAAGACCTTTCCTGAATGGAAAAATTATCTTGCTTCAATTTTTCTAACCCAATGGCGACCATGCAGGAGTCAGTCAACAAACAAATCTTAAGCAATTTGCAATGCAGGGAATCCTGAAGAATCAGGTAGACAGCATCAAACTCTGCCAACTGGGCCAACTCTCATGTCTATTCCTTGTGACAGAGGAAGCAGTAGCAGTGTGGTATGCCACCACTCACCACTGATTCCTACCATGTGGGATGGTGGCCCTACCATTGGTGAGGCACATTGACTTCCTATGCCATTCACTTGATCTCAAGGGGCTCCCTAGATCACTACTAGGAATGATATGATGTGCACCTACATCCTTAATATGTGTGGCTAAGGGACTGAGGACATGGGAAACCAATTCTTCAGAAGTTTAGAAAGGCCTGGTGGCATCAGGCCTAACTGTATCTCTAACCTACTACTTCCACTTAAACGAAGAGGATTCTATGGTCATGCCTAGCCCCTTGGCATGGAGTCTCTAGCTTAAGGCATAATAAGGATTTGTGTCTGGAGGCCAACTAGAGTTGAACCAGTTAGGGCCTCAGTTTCCAAAAGGGCCAGAATTTGTTTATATATGTGCCATTGGAGGAAGTTACTTATTCCAAAAACCCATGGGCAGCCACTTAACACCATACCTGTTCCAGAGGCTCCAAGAGGCATAGTCCTTTGTAGCCAAAGCCTTGATTTAAAAGTTGGACCTCAAGGGAACAAAGGTCAATGCCTACTGTAAAGTTACCTGAGTATTAATATTTGTTGTGAGAGGCCTTAATGGAAGAAGTTTGTTTTGCATATGACCTCATATATGGGTCCAATATAATGAATACATGTGAGATGTGTTGGTCTTGAAAGACAAAGAGGCTCAGGAGATCTTGGGCCTATTTAAGTGTCTGTGGTACCTTGAAGGGGGTGAGTAATTGGTGTTTTACTGAGCCCAGAATAGAAAAACTCTCTGATGACTACAAGATGTCCAATAATTTTATCATCTTTGCAGGTCCTTGTATTTCATACATGTCCATTTCCTATCTTGGAGGTGACGTATAAGGGTATGTAAGCCCTGTGTAACATTTTGAGAGGGTCTCCTAAGTCAGATGTCATCTACATAGTGCCAAAAGTGGGAATGCTGTAAATTAATGAATTATAGGTCTTTCCTCCAGAGTTTTGTGCTATGGCCAGGCTGCCGAGGTAGTCTATAGATAATCAAGTGAATGTATATTGTGTGTCCTCAAAGGAGAAGGCAAAATGTGGCTGTGAATCTTTGGTAATAGATATTGAGTAGAAAATACTGACTGGATATGTTACCACAAATAAATCACTAGGTGAACCCTGATACTAATAACTTCAATAATCTTAGGAACAGGTGCCTCAATGGACAGAACAAATGCATTGAGGTGGCAGTAATCTACACTTAGGCACCATTCTTGTTTGTCTGCCTTTTGCTTTGATCAGATACTGCAACTAAAAAGAGAGATGATAGAAACCACAATTCCATCTTTTAAAGATTAAAATAATAGGCCTGAGCCCAGCTTCACATTGTCATAGCTTGTATTGAGGCTTATTGACAATTTTAAGGGGAGGCAGAGGGACTATGATCTCTCCTTGAGCATGTCTCATAGCAAATAGTACAGATTTTGGCTTGTTCCAATTTAAGAGGTGGCCCTAAAGTATTCGGTGTTCACACTTATGACTAGATGGGCCAGAGACAGAGTGGATATTGCAAGGAATCTAAGAGATCCCATTGTAGCATTAAGTGGAACCCATATGCCTTTAATGGGGTGACCCAATATTTTAAATAGATTGCATATATATATATATATATATATATATGAGAAAAAGAGAGGGTACCAAGAGTAACTGTTATCTCTATCCCTATATCTAAAAGAACCAGAAAATATTGGCTATTCTTTGAGCTTCAATGAATCACTTGGGTAGTATGTGGGCAATTTTCCTCAGGCCGTGAGACAAGCTTTGGGGACCTGCTGTCTCCTTCAGGAGGAAGTCAGGTGGTTGCCATTGTTGAAGGTCAGGACATGGTACTAGAAACCCATTAACCAGGAACTGGAAGTGCCTTTCTTCTTCTCAGTCGGGCATCTCCTATCCAATATTTTGGACCAAATTGACGAAAAGAGAGGGGAACTTTCCCTGCTGCATGAGTTTCAAAGGTATCTAGCAGGTTTTTTGGTTGTTGGAGTTTATAAGCAGGCTGGCAAATTTTTTTTTTTCCATGAGAGTTACCCATGTCTCTAATTTGCTAATACATACGTCTGTCAGGGAATGATGTTTTAGAGTCCTATATTGTCTCAACAGGTGCTAACTTCATATTATTTGGAAAAGGTCCCAACTCTGTCTCTGCCTTGTTTTCCTATTCACTCCTCTTCCCAGTGATTTTTTTATAGTGTACGTATGTATGTATGTATTTATACTTTAAGTTTTGGGGTACATGTGCAGATCCTGTAGGTGGTTTTTATCCTTTGGTCATTTACTACTCGTGGCAGTATTTTGGTGTTGTGGCTCTGCCTATAGGTGGCGGTCTCCTGTTCTAAGGTGTCCCAGTCAGTCTCCCCAGGGTTGGAGTCTACCTCCACGAGGGCAACTGTGGCACTGCCTGATTTGTTCTTATGCTTGTTTCTAAAATCAAAGCTCTTGGTCTGGCGATACACTATTTCACACTACTGGCCCTTCTGGGCAACCTTCACATAGTACAACAGCCAGTTACCATAGGCACTTCTGGGGACATTGTAAATACGTAAGAAGTCAACTGGAGATTTCTTTACCCTGACTGAAACACTCTAAGGACAGTTGCTCAGGGAGGACTCAGCTTTTTGAGCTCTACCATAATTTACATTGGAGAATCAGAGCAGTACCTGACAGTCACAATACAATGTGGCAGCTGCTAAAATACAAGCCAGCAGTGCTATTCCAGACAGTATTTACTCTTTGTTGGATTCAGTTAGTAAGCCAAGAGCAGTCTAAAGGCATATCATCCTCATCAACCACCAAACCACCCTGTTCAATACAAAAATTGTTTAAAAATGTACTCAAGATATGTTTTATTATAATTAGATATGGCAAGATGGTAGACACGAAGACAACTGCCTTTGAAAGAAGTATTTATTACTCACAGTTCCCCTGAGGACAAGAGGCATGACATGTCACACAGAGCCACACAGGGTCACTCACAAGGAGAAGCAGAGAGAGAAAAAGGATGCTGCTGCTGGCCCTACACTTTCTGTGAGATTCTCCCCTACTCTCCCATGTATTTTCTGCTAAGCTTTCCTTTAGTCTGGATGCTCTGTAAATGAATGTAACTTTTGCACATTACTCACCTAAACTGGCTATGCTCTCAATCTATACCTTCTATGCCATTTCCTCGTCAAGCTGTCTGTATTACCTATTAATGCCCCTTCTCCCAAGTCTTACCTAATGCTGGATGTTAACTCCACTCCTGAACTTCCTGCTAGATCCCACCCTCGGCCCAATGCAAACTTCATTTATCCACTCTCTACTATGTTCTCTTCTAGACTTGATGTACACTCCATCCATTTCCTCTTGCCAAATCTACCCCTAGATTTGATGAATCCTCCAACCATCAACAGTCTGGGTGGCCTCTCATAGCCTTGCTACACTTTCCATCTACACACTTCTTGCCATGCAATGCCACAGGCTGACTTCTCCCTCTAGCCATTCACTCTCTGTCAGATCACGCAACAGGCTTGTATCATTCATCTTTGCTCCTTCAGCTAATTCCTTTCCTGTTTTGGTTACATCCGTCCAATCATCCCTCCACCAGTTATCATGTCATTCCCTAGGGTTTCCACTGGCTTCAAGCACACACCTACTGTAGGTTCCTCCCTTCACTAGATGATCCTTCTACTATGTATTCTCTTAGGAGATATATATAATTTTTCATCCAAATATTTATTTGTTGGAAGTTCTTTCTTTCCTGTGAATGCTTCCTCCATTCCTGTAGTACTGCTGGGCTTTCCCTAAAGCCAGCTGTACTCACCACTACTGAATCTGATATTGGGTCCCTCTATAGGCTGATTGCATTCTCCATTCATGCAACTCCTGTGTGTTTTTCTCCTAGGCTGTATACTCCCATCACCACATACCTCCTGCTTACCCTTCTCATGGGCTAGATACTATCTTGATCCATTCATGACTTGTTCAATACCTCCCCTGTGCTGGCTGCATTATCCATCCATGAACATCCTTTTGATTTCTCTCTTTTTTAAAATTTATTGATTTAACTTTAGGTTAAATATCTATATCTGGCATTTCTCCCCATGTTATCTGGTTGCTACCTCTACCCAATTACCTCCTCAGAAGACTCCCTAGAATGACTCCATCCTTTCTCATAAAACCTATTCTGGGTCCTCATCTGGGCTGAATGTTCCATATATCCAAGATACTCTTGCACATTCTTCCCCCCATCCTTGATACCCACTCTCCCCATGTGCCACCAGCTATGTCTTACTTAAACTGGCTACATTCTCCACCTATAAACCTTTTGCCTCTACCTACAAACCTTTTTCTTAGACCATATGCACTTTCCACTAGTGAAACTGCTTCAGAGTCCTTTCCTAGGCTGGATGCCTCTTCCAACAATATACCTTCTTCCAGAAATTCCTCTAGATTTGCTGTGTCCTCCAATAATGCACCCTCTTCCAAGACCTTTTCCACCATGGATTCTCCCTCCACTGACATACCATCTGATAATTTCTCTTCTAGGCATGCTGCAACCTCAACCTATAGCACCAAATGCACAACTCTCTTCTAAGTTTACACACTTCCTGCTGAAGTGTTGTTGGTTTTTTTTTTTTTTTTTTTTTTTTTTTTTTTTTTTTTTTTTTTTTTTTTTTTTTTTTTTTTTTTTTTCCTAAGCTGGATGTTTTTTCTACCTATACATCTCTTCCAAAGTTCTTCTCTGGGTTGGGTGCTCACTTGACCCATGGATTTCTCATCAAATCCTCCCATATGCTCCTTCCACCAAACGTGCATCTTCTGCTGAATTTTTCCCTAAGCTATATAATATTTTCACTCATATATTTCTTGCTATATCCTTCCCAAGGCTGGAGGATCCCTTTAACTATGCACTTCCTGGTATGCCCCTCTTAGACTGGCTACAACCTCCAACCATGCACTAATTACCAATCCCTCCTTTAGGCTAGCTGCACCATCTACCTATGGACTTTCCAATGAGTTTACACCTAGTCTGGATGTTTTCTCTACCCACACACCTGCTGTTGACTTCTGCCCATCTCAAATGCATAAATCTCTAGTCAACTTTTTAATTTTACATTCCCAAATTAAGTTCTCTATGAAAAATGATATAAATAATTAAACTTTCACAATATCTTTAACATCTAAAACTTTGTGGTTTTCCATGTAATTCCTGGAATCTCACAAAGATTTGTTCTTTCAATTTATGGATAGCACTGTGTTAAAATATTTAAGTTTATTTGTTGCTATTACTAATGAGCTGTTAAAGCTTGTCATCTCCAGATAATTTTTTTGCTTTACTCTGATGCTTCCCAAAAGGCTCTGCAACCAGATAAAAATGAGAGTTCTTGTATTTGATGACAGAAGACAATTTGACAGCTTTGAGGAAAAAGGCAGTATCCCCAGTACTAGTGCTTCGAAGAACAGTCTCTGTGGTACACACTTCAGCTAACAGAAGCTTCTGATGACACATAATCACCTTTAAGACCACGACAGTGAACAGAGGCAGTCCTCAAAAACACCTTAGTTGAGAAGTAGTTTCACACAGTATTTTTTATCCTAGCCTACCCAGCCTTCATCAAATAAAACAGAAATGAAGGTAATTGAGAACAAGTTATTTAGATGCTTTGCTAGATATCCAATAGACCCTAACATCTTAGTACTGAAGACTAGTTTCTGTTTTCTAGAGAAAAACATTATTAATAGTTTTTCCCCAAGGCCCACTTCTCCAGACAGAATAGAGAAAGAACAAAACAACAGGTAAGGAAGGCTGGGCTCTTGCCCTCAGTGTACTATACATACTCACCATGTGACTTTGAGCGAGCTAATTAACATCTTTGAATCTTGGTGGTCACATCTGTAAAAATGGATACTAGTAATGCCTGTGTCAGATTGGCAAACCTGTTGTCCAGCTTAGGTATGTGACCTAGCAGTTTGTAATCTGCGCCTTAGGGAAATAATGTAGCTGATATTTTCTTTTACTTGAATCCTATTTTGGGGTTTCAAAGACCTTTGTGAAAAGTCTTTCACACCTGTAATCCCAGCACTTTGAGAGGCTGAGGCAAGCAGATCACCTGAGTTTGGCAGTTTGAGACCAGCCTGACCAACATAGAGAAATCCTGTCTCTACCTAAACTACAAAGCTAGCCAGGCATGGTGGCACATGCCTGTAATCCCAGCTACTCAGGAGGCTGAGACAGGAGAATAACTTGAACCCAGGAGGTGGAGGTTGTGGTGAGCCGAGATCACGGCATTGCATTACAGCCTGGGCAACAAGAGTGAAACTCCTTGTCAAAAAGTAAATAAGTAAAGAGTCTTGCCATCTCCCTCAGAACACATGTGCAATATCTGTCACATACAAGGACCAGGAGATCTGGGCCTTCAAAATGCTTCTGTTGCAAAAGATGTTCACTCTGGGAGGCCAGTCTGGTAGCCAGGCCTTGTACTCATGCCAAGATCAAGTCACCATTACTCTCCAAGTCCCCTGCCTCCAGGCTCAACTCTAGTGCTCATCTTTCCTCACACATGATGTTTTCTGCAGTCTTTACGCAAGTCTGGCCCTGACCTGCCCTGACACTGCTTGTGATCACTGGCCCGGGTGGCAGCCACAGTCACCCCAGCCTCTGTCCTTGTACAATCTGGCTTTAGTTTTCCCAATTCCAATAGGGTACTGGCTGCCAATGCTGTCCTGTCCGCAGGGCACAGGCCAGAGGGATTCCTTCTTCATCTTTCCCTCCCATCTATTAGAAATGCACACAAGGCCCAAACATGGGTGGGCTCATGCCTTTCCAACGACAGCAATTCTCTCTGCCTCCCCGCCTCCCCTGAGTGTAGGATTCCTTACACATGTGGAAGGGGGATCTGGCAGGGTGCTGCATTAGCCTGATGCTATGCTGGCTGTGGCCCCCATGTTTCCTGTGAATCCCACAAGCACAGCTGAGCATAATTCTTAAAGGGATGGCAGTCACTCCTGCTGATAGTCCCATGCCCCTTGACTCTGCAGAGGGCTTGCAACAGGGGCTCATCCAAGGTCAACCTCCGAACTCTACCTCAGACATGAAACAGAGTCTGAAAGAGCCCAGAAGCCCAGGTCATTACGAAGTCACAGTGACCGTTATTGTTGACTACTGCATAAACTGTAAGGTGACCACCTGACTACACAGAGGGACTCACCCTCCATGGGCCACCAACCTACTATGGCTTCTCCTGCCTTGAAGGAAGATTCCAGATGTTCATTCCAGTGAAGTATCCAGGACATTATGTCTAGTTCTACCATAAGCCACAACCGTAAGCAACATCAGCAGTTTTTAAATACCAGACAGCTACTTAGCCAACATGTCAAGTTTTGAGGAAAAAGATCAGTTCCTTGCCATTACCCATCCTAGAGGCACCACTTCTGACTGGAGGACACTGAACTAGCAGAAACCCATACCCTGAACACAAAGATGTTTCACTTTGGCAAGCAGAGGGGGCTCTGCCGTCGCCATGAAGGGATCAGCTGAAGGTGACTCCCCCCCTGCAGCTGCTGGAGAGAGGCCTGCTTCCTGCTCAAATGCACAGGAGAGAAAGTGATGACCTGGGCTAAGGCTGGAAATACTCTACAGCTCTCCATAAGGAATCATGGAGTGGTGGGACGGGCATCTTGACAATGAGTTCCCTGGGAATATATGGTTCAGTAGGCATCATGTGACAAGAAAAGCTTCTGGGATTCAGACAAGCCCACCTCTCAAATGGCCCTAATGACAACCCCAACACTATTTCCTTCCTTCTCAGGACACTACTCTGAATTAGCCAAAGGCAAAGCTAGGTCCTTCTCCTTAGACAGAAGCAGAGAGAGACCGAGTCGCCAGGTAGGAGGAGCATAGGAGATACCAGAGTGGGGACTGCCTGACTCACCCCTCTGCTCCTGTCTCCTTCTTCGGGGCACACCCCTGTCTCTCCACAGGGCTCAGCAGGATGTGGTACTCACAGCCAGTGGCCGATGTACCCATCGGTCACTTGAGAACCAGGCCCACTGCACCCTGGGGAAGCCTACTCGCGTGTCTGCTGTTAGGGAAGGATACAGATGCAGCTATTTATTAAGGGCGACCCTGTGCATGCACTGTGTGGAGCAGCAGTTTACAGGCCCAACTGGGCTCAATCTCTGAAAAACACACATATGGAGGAACTCTTATTACCCCCATTTTACACACAAGTAGACCTGATCAGAGGGAGGAATTGAAAGTCCAGTATCATGTGGCCAGAAGGTGGTGAACTGGGACCTTAAACCAGGCCTTCAGCTCCCATTGTTGAAGCCGGCTGGGCAGCCTCTGACCAACCATCTGTGAAACACCAGCAGGCAGCGGACAGTGGCCCCCGAGGACCCAAGGAACAGGTGAAAACCTAAAACGTGGACACTCACAGGCAAGGGGACAGATTGCTACAGCACCTGATGTGACACCTTTTTTAAACTAAGCACAGAGCAGGAAGTTTTGAAAATGATTGCATGTGCTTTAGAGGCGATCATTTGGGACAGAATTATTTCTATACCTCTTAAAACATATATTCAGTCGCTGATAATTCTTTGGTGCAGTATGCAACATATGGTCATTATAATGAATAGGTATTTAATTTAAAAATGAGATTGTTAATCATGTTTTAAATGAAATGCATTTATAATTAAGCCAATTCATTAATAATTAACCATTAAAAATTTCTTGAATTGCCCATCTTAGGCCAGATCATAGGTTTTATATAATCTCATGATTTATTTTATGAGTGTCCTGAAGAGAGGACAGAAAGATATATTCACAGCACTAGCTGCGAATTCCTGTCTCAAGTCCTCTTTCATAATGAGGCAGGGTACAGAGAAATAAGAAATGCAATCCAGCAGGCCATCATTTCTTTTATGCATTTTTCATGTTGGTTTCTCATTCACTCCTCAATCTCCATATAAAGCCCCTGTCCCATTAAGTTCATGCTAGCCAATGTGCCCCCTCTCCACCCACCCCTGTGACCACCGCCCTCTGACTTCAGACCTTTGCTATCCTGAATAAAGCCTCCAGCACCTCAGTCAGAGACTGAGGCAGCTCCACCCCAGGCCCCAGCATCAGGCTGAGAATTCAACAAGCCTCGGAGGCCCCCAGCCAACTCCCTGGCCTCACAAGGCCTTCCTGTCCTAGGCAATGAGGAAGTCTCTGTGTCTACCCCAGCCAGTTCCTCCCACCAGGGCCAGTGCCCTCACCATCACCATTGGAAACTGCCCCCTCTAAAATCACAGATTCAAACATTCCCCACACTGGCCACCCCTTCCACTCCTTCAATTCTCTAGGAATAGCTTCTCCTAGATGTCTCCCAGACACCTCCACACAAAGTGACGGAAATTGAGAGGAGTCAGAAGCACTGTCATGGATTTACCCAGTTTAATAGCTTGGGCAGATGGAAGCAGCCTGGAATCTTTCATCTATGGGAATTTTGGCAGCTGGAAGAGGTTGCTGATGAAGTCCTGCATGGCTCCGAAACTCAGGAATCCTCCCTCCTTCATCTCCTCCTCTCCAAAACTCAGGAATCCTTCCTCTTTCTTCCTCCTCTCTGAAACTCAGGGATCCTTCCTCTTTCTCCTCCTGCTCTCCAAAATTCAGCGATCCTTCCTCTTTCTTCTCCTCCTCTCCGAAGCTAAGGAATTCTCCCTCCTTCTCCTCCTCGGGTTGGGACACTTCTTCTACCTGAGATGGGGTGTCAACTTCCAGCTCCAAGATCTATCTAAGCTGTTCATCCATTTGCAGTGTGCCCTCTGCACGTGTTCCGGGGTGATATGCACACTGCAGCTCTTCTCGGCCTCCTGGCCCGCCTGCTCCAGGATGTTGGCCATCAGGTACTCCAGAACACCAGCCAGGAAGACAGGCGTGGTTGTGCTCAGATGCTGGGCATACTGACTTTCTTGCAGGGGGCGTTCCACGTGGCTGACGGGAATGTGCAGCTCTGCTCTGCTGGTACAGGAACGGCCGCTGTCTCCTAGGCCTACAGGAGCTGTGACTGCTTTTCTTTCCAGCCATGGTGTTTGCTGGGTTTTGCCCGGATTGGCACAGCTTGATTTTCCTGCCGGCCTGAGCTTCTTAATGTACTAGTGCTTAATGTCACCCACTGTACCTCATGCTCCAGCCCCTCATTGGTCAGGAGTTGCCTTTGTGACAACCTCCACTTTCTGACGTCACTGGTGTCCACTGGGCCCTGAGCAGGCCTCAGCCTAGGAAGCCCATGAGAGGACCCTGGTCACCCTAGTAATGGGAGCTTTTTTTTTTTTTTTTTAAGGGAATGCTAACTATCTACCTGATTTTAACATTCTAGCGAAAAAGATGTGTGTTTCAATGAAAACCTTTTCCTTGTTCATAGGATACAGCTCCATGTTATCCATCGGATTCTAGCCTTGCATTGTCTTTAGGCTCTTTTACATCCATTTGTATGTGGTAGGTAACTGAGAGACATGCTCAACCTATAGAGACCTCAACAGTAGGCTCAGTCTCCCCCCACCAATACACACAACAGTAATCAAACCAGTTTTGCCTCCATTGACATATTCATCTCAGTCTTCCTTATCTGTATGCTGGTTTCTGTTGTTTGGATTCTCTATTATATTAGTTGCATCTGCCAATTTCCTTATGTGATAAGTATTTTAACATGTGTTCACATTTGTGTGTCATGATTTTACAGTCTTGATAATTATATTTACCTGTTTTGAAGGACACACTTCTATGTCCAATTGATTTACCTACTAGAACCATGTAAACTTTGATGACAGAAGTTCACCAAACACATGCAAGTTTAAAGCCTAACGTGTTTTACTGTCTCTTCTATGTGAATCCAATTTACCAATGGTACTTTGTTGACTCTGTTTTTATAATTTGTGTTTTCCTCTATGCTAATTTAGTGTTTTATTTTTGGTTCATTTTTGTTTTGTTTTGTTTTTGGCTTATTTTATAGCCAATAAGTTACTCCCATTGTTGAAAATCATGGTTGGTAATTTAGTTTTTGGCTTTGTATTTACTTTACTTTACTTTTTAATTAAGTTCACATAACATAAAATTTGTCCATTTAACCATTTGAAGTGTACAATTCAGTGTCTACACTACAATCATATCTATCACCCCTATCAGATTCCAGAATGTTAAGCAGTCATTCCTATTCCCATCTCCCTACAAGCCCCTGGCAAAAATTTACCTATGTTTTATCTTTATGGATTGCCTATTGTAGTCATTTTATATAAATGTGACAACATAATATGTGGCCTTTTGAAATTTGGCTTCTTGGCTGGCTGCAGTGGCTCACACCTGTAATCTCAACACTTTGGTAGGCTGAGGGGGGCAGATCACCTGTGGTCGGGAGCTTGAGACCAGCCTGACCAAAGTGGAGAAACCCCATCGCTACTAAAAAATACAAAATTAGCCAGGCATGGTGGCACATGCCTGTAATCCCAACTATTTGGGAGGCTGAGGGAGGAGAATCGCTTGAACCTGGGGGGCAGAGGTTATGGTGAGCCGAGATGGCGCCATTGCACTCCAGCCTGGGCAACAAGAGGGAAACTCAGTCTCAAAGAAAAATAAAATTGGTTTTTTCCTTCATTTAGCATGTTTCAAGGTTCATTGATATTATAGTGTGTATCAGTACTTTATTCATTTTTATGGCTATAAAATAGACCATGATATGCATAAATCACATTTTTAAAATCAGTTCCTTAGTTGATGGGCATTAGGGTTGTTTCTGCCTTTGGGGTATTATAAATAATGCTGCTATAAGCATTTGTGTGCAAGTTTCTGTATAAACACGTATCTTTGTCTTGTATGTATACTTAAAAGTGCATTTGCTTGGGCATGTGATGAGAATTTGTTTTATGATCTGACCATTTGGATATTTTCTAAATAGATTGATAGTTTGTAGAGAGCTGTTCTTTTTTGAGTGAGAGAAACCACAGAATCTGTTGTGTCAGTGATCTATTTTTCAGCTCAAACCCGTGAAGAATTTCATGCTCTCTGGGAAAGAAACAACTATTGGATATCTGGACCAGGGATTTTTACTGTTTCTGTGTTTACTCTTGAATCATGGCTGAAATTTGTAACATGGAAATTAAATGCTCTATTTCTCCATTCCTGTATGTCTGCATGTCTGTAATGTGGAAACACCTTCAGTTCTGATTGTGTGAGGATGTAAAATTTTCCTACCTCCACGTTGTACTAATATATTATATTATTAATTATTCAAAATTAAAGGCTGAAACTTCCATCTTTTCATCTCCTTCTGAATCATCCTCGAGGCTTATTGTATCTGATACTCATGCACTTCCTGCTGGATCCTCCCTAACAATGGCTTTTTTCAGCACTAAGGCCCCTTCTTCTTACTTCTCCCTCAGTCTGGATGTAACTTCTTCCCATGCATGTCTTGTCAGTTTATCCTCTAGAAGAATGCTACACCACTCCTGCTGAGTTTTCTTTGAATGGATTCCCCCTCCACTTATTCACCTCCTGTTATATTGTCTCCTAGGCTGACTGTATGCGCTTCAACTATGAACTACTTGCCAGATGCTCCCTTGGACCAGTATAACCACTTACTAATGAACTTTCTATGAAGCCCTCTTCTAACCTGAATGCTTCCTCTAATATATCTCCTGCTAGGTCCTTTTCAAGGCTTGATTCTCTTTTCTACTATGCACGTACTGATGGAATGACCCCTAGGCTGGGTCCACCCTATACCATGCAACACCAGCCATGCATCCCCACCCATGCTCATCCTCCCATGTTCCCTCCAACAATACATCTCTCCTGCCAGATTCTACCTTACAATGGATGCACCCTCCTCTATTAATATAGCTCCTCCTACTTCTCCCCAAAGATAGAAAGTCTCTAAAACTCAACATTTTACTGTGTCCTCTGCTAGGCTGGTGGGACCTTTCACCAACGAACCTCCTGCTGAATCCTATCTTAGGTGGAATGACTCTTCCACCCATACATTTTCTGAGTCTTACCCTAGACTAGATGTTTTCTACACTTATGGATTTATGGCAATGTCCTCACCTCTGATCTCTGCTCCCTCCATTCACGTATTTTCTGCCTAATGTTTTTCCCAGGCTAGAAGAACACTCCATAATTCAGTTCCTGCTAGGACCTTCACTAGACTGGTTATACTCCATTGGTGTACTTTCTGCCAGGTCCTTCCTAGCTTGGCTGCACCCATGCAGTTCTGACTGTGTCCAACTCTAAGATAGATGTTCATTTGATCTATCTACTTCCTAGTAACTGCTTCTCAAGACTGTACGTTCATACATACCCTTTAGTGTCACTCCTAAGCTAGATGCCCCCTTCACATCTGTGCCTTCTGCCCTGTCCTTAAATTTGGCTGCAACCTTGACTCAGGTATTTCCTGCTAGGTCCTACCCTATACTGGCTGCTCCACTGCTCATGAGCTTATAGCCATATCTGTCCCTAAACTCACTGAATACTCCATCCATGCAACTCCTGCCAAGAATACCCATAGGATGGATTCTCTCTCCAGGAATGTACTTATTCCCATATTCTTTTTTTGGGCTACATGTTTCTTCCACCTATGTACCTCTCTTTGGCTAGTTTTACTCTCCAGCCAAACACCACTTGAAAACTTTTCCCCCTAGATTGAGTGTATTCTCCACCCTTGCACTGTCTGCTGAATCCTATCTTATTCTTGCTGCACCCTGCATATATAAACCCACAGATTCACCACCTTGGTTGGATGCCTCCTTTACCATGCACTTTTAGTCAATTCTTCTGGCTGTATTCTCCATGTTTGCACATCTTTTTGATTCCTCTCATAATGTGGGTGCATCCTCTACATATATAGTACCCACTGGCTCCTTATATGGAATTGCTGCTTCCTGTATACATGCGATTTTTACCAATTCTACCTTAGGCTGAATGCTACCTCTTCCCATAAACCCTCTGCTCCCTCCTCTGACTCACATGCTGCTGTTTTTTCAGAAAATGGAATACTTCCACAAACCTTTCACTTCCTGCTGTGTCCACCATTAGACTGTATGCTCCCTCCACTAATGCATCTTCTGCCTAGTCTCCCCTAGGATTTCTGAACCCTCCATACTTGAACCTACTTGTGATTGCCCCACATGTACTCATGCACTTCTTGGTGGTTCTCACTGCATATTTTATGCAGGCACTTTCTGCAGGTTTTCCCCTAGGCTTGCTTCCCTTTCCTATACTGCAACTGCTGCCATTTCCCCCATTAGCCTGGATTCTCTATCCAGCAATGAACTGCCCACCTGATCCTACTATTGACTGAATACTTTCTCCACACATGCATTTTTGCAACTACCTCCTTTTTGTTGGATGTTTCCTCTTCCCAATGTNCTCCTTTTTGTTGGATGTTTCCTCTTCCCAATGTGTACCAAAAAGTGTCTAAAGCAGGTCTCAATCAACTTAGTGGTTTATTTTGCCAAGGTTGAGAACACACCGAGGAAAAAAAGACAAAAGTCACAGTAAGACCTGTGGTCCATGCTTTTTCAAAGAAGGTATTGAAGATTTCAGCATTTAAAAGGGAAATAGGAGGCAGAAGAGAAAGAGGAATAGTTAATGATGCATTCGTCTGGTGTTCTTTATATCTGTATTTTAGAAAATATAAAGTAAACAGAGTAGAGGAAGAAGTCAAATATTCATTTCTGTCAAAGTGGTAGAGAGATGATTTCTAGTCTTGTCTTTGTCTCATACACGTGAAGATAAGCTGTTAATTCACATTGTTAGGGTGAAATTAAACAGAGCTCTATTTTAGGGTAAAGATTTTGCAGCCCACAAGCAATTTCCTTGTAAGAAGTTTGTGAGCAAAGCCACCTGCAGAGATATGTGGCCTTCTTTCTTTGCAGCTGTCTGTTTAGGAACAATAGGAAGGCAGGATTTGGGATGACTCAGTTCCCAAGCTTAACTTTTCCCTTTGATATAGTGAGTTTGAGTTCCTGAGATATTATTTTCTTTTCACAGTATGCACTTCCAACCAGGTCAGCCCCTTGGTTGTTTGCACCTTCCACCTGTATATCATCTTTTAATTCCTGTCCTAATATGACTGCAGCCCACATATACACGCCCTGACATGTTTTTAGACTGACTGAACCCTCCACTCATAAACTTCTGGCCTTGCCTCTGGCTGGACGTTTCCTCCACCCATTATCTGACCACTCTGTCCTACCATAGACTGTATGTTCCTCCTCCTTTGCACCTCTTGCTGAGACCTCACAAAGTCTGGAATTTTCCTCTTAACATGAACCTCTTGGTGGATTTTACCTTCCAACCACACACATCCTACCATTTTATGATAGCTTGGCTATACCTTCCACCCATGCACTTCCTGACATAACCTTCCCTGTGCTAGTTGAGACCTCATCCATACACTTTCTGCTGGTACTTCCCTAAGTTGGCTGCATTTTACACCCATGTCCTTTCATATATTTGATGACCTATCCACCATTCACTTCTTGATGATCTTTTCCAAGGCTGGCTGCATTTTGCACACATACAGCTATTAAAATGCCCTGCCCTAGGCTGGCTGCTCTGTGCAATAATGCACTTCCTCCTGATTCCTACCATAGGTTTGATGCCTTTGCAGCACGTGGACATTTTCCCATATCCTTCCTTAAGCTGGTTTCAACCCCTTTTAATGAATCTTCTCACAAATCCTCCCCTAATCTGAATGCCTCCCACTTATGAACTTACTGCTGGAATCTCCTTTGGTGGCTTTCTCTTTCATTCATGAAAGTCATCCTAGTCCTTCCCCAGGCATTAAGCTCTTAACACCTATGCATTTTCTGCCTAGTTTTTCCCTAGGCTGCCTTTATTCCTAACCTCCTGCCAGATTCTCCCGAGGCTTGCTGCACCCATAACTCATGCACCACCAGTCATGTTCCACACATTCTGGCTGTCCCCTCAGATCATGTGCCTTCAACAGAATACTCATCTAGCTTGGATCCTTTCTACACCCATTTACCTCCCTCCATGTCCTCCCTCAGGCTAGCTGCATGTTTCACTTCTATACTTCCTGTTCCCTTCCCTATGCTGAATATAACCTCCACTCCTACACCTACTGCCCGGTCTTCTACCAGGTTAGTTTATCCCTTCATCCATATGCTACATTCTGGTCTACTATTTGGTTAGATGTTTCTTTCACCCATTAATCATGAACTTGTTTCTGTGATAGGCTGATTGTTCCTTCTTCCCTTGTGCCCATTGCTAAGATCTCACTTAGCCTGGGTGTTCACTGGTCCCATGCACCTCCTGCTGGTTTCTGACACAGGCTGGCTGCAGCCTCCAAGGATGCATATCTTACTTGGTCCTACCATAGCCTGGCTGCACTTTCAATCCATGCATCTCCTAAAATAATCCCCCTATGCTGGCTGAAAACTGACCCATGCATCTGCTGCTTTTATTTCTCTAGACCGGCTGCATTTAACATCCATGCACTGCTTGCACTGCTACCATGTCGTTTTATGTGTTCAATGACCTTTCTGCTGTTCATTTCTTCTTGGTTTTGCTATAAGTGGACTGTATCCTCCACCCTGGAACCTCTTGTTCTGTCCTATGGTGGGCTGGCTGTACCCTTCACAGTAATGCATCTCCTCCCAAATCCTTTTCCAGATGTGATGGCTTCTGCAACCATACACATTCTGTCATGTCTTACTTTTACTTTAAGCCAAGCTTCCAACCCATGGTGTGCAGGCCACATGCGGCCCAGAATCACTTTGAATGAAGCCCAACACAAATTTGTAAACTTTCTTAAAATATCATTTTTGTTGTGATTTTTAAAATCTCATCAGCTATCACTAGTGTTAGTATGTTTTATATGAGCCACAAGACAAGCCTACTTCTTCCAATGTGGCCCAGAGAACCCAAAAGATTAACATCTAAGCTGACTGTTTTCACCCCAAATGTATTACCTCCCTAATCTTCCCACATACTGAATTCTTCCTCCACACATGCACTCCCTGCCAAATTATCCCCATGAATGGTTGCCCTCTCTATTCATGAATGTTTTCCTTGTTCTTTTCTGGGCTTGAAGCTCCTTACAACTGTGTACTTTCTGCCTGGTCTTCCATTAAGTTGACTTCACCCTTCACCCAAGCACATCTTTCCAAGTTTTACACAAATCTAGTTTCATCATGAACCCATGTACCACCTGCCACGTCCTTCCTTTTTCAGATTGCATCCTCTGGCCTGCATTATCTGCAGAATACTGTTATAGCCTGGATACTCCTTCTACCTGTGCAGCT
>NW_016108083.1:215148-227081 GCF_001604975.1 Cebus imitator | reverse complement strand
TGTTTCAAATACCAGAATTTCCATCTAGTTTAAGGCTGAAAAGCATTTCATTGTGTATTTATACAGTCATATGCCACATAATGGTGTTTTTGTCAATGATAGACCACATATATGACAGTGGTTTCATAACATTATAATGGAGCTGAAAAATTTCTATTGCCTAGTGATGTTGTGGTGTCCCTCTTAACATTGTAGTGCAACGTCACCTTTTCTATAATATGGATATGTTTAGATACACAAATACTTATCATTGTATTACAATCACCTACAATATTCAGTATAGTAACATGATGTACAGTATGTAGCCTAGGAGAAATAGGCTACAACATATAGTCTGGTTGTGTGGCAGGCTATACCATCTAGGTGTGTGTAAGTACACTCTATGATACGGTCACACAACAAGAAAATCACCTAACAACACATCTCAGAATGTATCTCTATTGTTCAGTGACATGTGCATACCACATTTTCCTTATTCATTCATCTGTTGATTGGCACTTAAGTTGCTTCCATAATTTGACTGCTTTGAACAGGGCTGCAGTAAACATGGGAGTTTAGATATCTCCTTGACAAACTGATTTCAAATCTTTTAGGTTAGTATCTAGAAATGGGATTGTTGGGTCATATTGTAATTCTATTTTTAGCTTTACTGAAGAACCTCCATACAGTTTTCCGTAATGACTGTACTAATTTACATTCCCACATAGTGTTCAAGTGTTCTCTTTACTCCACATCTTCACAAACACTTGTTACCTTTCATCATTTTGACAATAGCCATTCTGACAGGTATGAGACATATATCATTGTGTTTTTAATTATAATTTCCCTAATGATTAGTGATTCGGAGCATTTTTTAATATATCTGTTGGTCATTTATATGTCTTCTTTTAAGAAATGTCTGTTCAGGTTCTTTGCCCATTTTTAATTATTATTATTTTTTTGCTATAGTTGTGTTTGTTATAAATTTTGAATATTAACCCCTTATCAAATGTATGGTTTCAAATATTTTCTCCCAATCTTTTTGGGAGATAAATTTTTATAATCATTTTCTGTACTGTGAACTATTTTAGTTTGATGTATTCCCATTTGTCTATTTTTGCTTTCGTTGTCTGCACATCTGGGGTAAAATCCCAAAAATCATTGTCTGATCAATGTCATGTAGTGTTTCTCTTTTGTTTTCTTCTAGTTCTTTCACAGTTTCAGATCTCACATTTGAATCTGTAATCAATATTGAGTTAACTTGGGGGTATGTTGTGATATAAAGGTATAAGGGGTCAGTTTCATTCCTCTACCCGTGCACTTCCTATCAAACCGTACTTAGGTTGACTGCACCCTCTACTTATACATCACTTGCTAATTCCTTCTGTAGGTAGAGTGCTTTCCTCACTCATGCTCTTCCTGATGCTTGCTGCCATAAGCTTGATTTTCCCTCCACTCATCCAATTCCTGTTGAAAGTTACTTTTAGACCAACTGTGCCTTCTACATGTGAACCTCCTGCAAT
The DNA here is from genome assembly GCF_001604975.1 of Cebus imitator. Lineage (NCBI taxonomy): Eukaryota > Metazoa > Chordata > Mammalia > Primates > Cebidae > Cebus > Cebus imitator. Next base: position 225,579 of record NW_016108083.1, on the reverse strand, counting down.
GTCTTACTCTAGGCTGTATTCATAGTCCAACACATCATCTTTTGTAAAGTCTTTTACTGGATGATTGAATCTTACATTGATACCACTCTCCTACCCCTCCCCTAGGATGGCTGCATTCTGCATGCATGTACCATAACCTTCCATAGTCTGAGTCCCACCACCACCCATGCAACACCTGCCATTTCCTCCTCTAAGCTTACCGCACCTCCTGTATATGCATATGCTGCCAAAACACCCCCTAAGATGGACATTATCCACACACATGCACTTCCTGCAGGATTCTCCTGTGGCTCCTTGCCTATGGGCAGTCACCACAGCTTCCAACCCATTCAAGCCACTGCTGACATGGTTAGTGAAACTATCTTACACTCTTATATGCCTCATGATGTCCAAATTCCATTTCTTACTAAGATCATCTAACATTTCTCCACTCAAACTTACCTCCTATGAAATTTTGCCACTACCTTCTTCTAACATTGTTCTTTATAGATGCTAAACCTCTAGGCTTGCCACTATTCTACCTCTTATTAATGAACAACCCAAGAATTGCAGAACTGCCACTTAGTCTCTGTCCCCTTTTCATCTAGATAATTGAAACATCCATACTTGTCCTCTATCTTTCACTATCTATAGATAGATCCTATGTTTGAAAACCTGAGATATATTTTAGGCTGCCTATGTCATTACAGACTGTATTTGGCCATTTAAAGTTGTCCGTTTAGCATTAGGAGAAATACGTAATGTAGATGACGGGTTGATGGGATGCAGCAAACCACCATGGCATGTGTTTACCTATGTAACAAACTTGCACGTTCTGCACATGTACCCCAGAACTTAAAGTATAATAATAATAATAAAAGAAAGATGTCCATTTACAGAAGCCAGATCAGCTAAGGCAGCCAAATCTATTTCCTTACATAAGTTTGTCACTTATTCCAAGACTACAATATTAATCTCTATACTGATAGCAGACACACTTTTAAATAAAATACATGAATTTAGAGTAATTTACTTGTTGACAAACATATAAAACTAGCTACAAAACAAAGCCCATCCAACCCCACTGATAAAACCTTACTAGCTCTCATGGTACATAACTCCCATTAGAGTCCTTATTTAAGGAATTCAAGGTAAAGCAAATGTTAGCAACAAATAGAGAAGGCTAATTAAAAATAAGATGAGTAATTTATCTAGACAAACTCTGGAGATATCTAGACAGTCCTTTGGTTCCTCCACAGGCTATTACCCCAAATCTATTTCATATCCTTTAAAAGATGACCTATCACAAGGGAAATACCTTCATAATATTGTTTCTAAACACTAGTGGGAAAATTTTACTTTGATTACGGAGCAGATCACTTTTACATGTCTCATCTACAAAAAGCAGAACTGAGGAGACTGTAAAGGTGGGACATGAAGGAAAACCCTGTCATCATGTTCCCACCTACACTGGCAAATAGATTTTATACAAATTCTCAACTCTCAAGGTTATCAATATCTATTGGTCATTGCATGCCTGTTTTCCAGATAGCCGGTATCCTCCTCTTTTAAGCCACTGCAGTTAAAGTACTTTTAGAGAGAGTCTTCTCTCACCCTAGGGTATCTTGGTTTCCTTCTCCAGAGATGAGGTAGCTCACTTCACTGACAAAATGATTCAGTACAGTTATGCAGCCATAGGCCAAGGAATGCCAAAGAATGCAAGGTATCCACCAGAGGCCAGAGGAGGCAAGGTATTGCTTCCCTATAGATTCTGGAGGGAGATTAACCCTGCAGATACCTTGATTTAGGCCTGTGGCCTTCAGTGGTATTAGAGAATAACTTTATGTTATTTTACATCACCTAGTTTATGGTAATTTGCCACAGTAGCCACAGGAAATTAATACATGCCTTATTCTTATTCCACCTGAACATTCAACTGCTTAAATCTAATATAGTCAGACATTTTTAAGTGTTCTAAGAAAACATGAAGTATTCTCATGTTTGTCACCACTGTGTTAAAGCTGCTTTCTCTCCTGGTGTGTGTTCTTACCCCCTTCACAGTCTTCAATTAGAGGTTCAAATCTTTTGGCAATATATCGCAAAAATATTAATTTTGAACCCAGATATAAAGGATCTTATTCAGTCCTTCTCATGATTGATACAGAAAAACTTCAAGGTATCTAACCCTGGTTTGTAATTCTCAATAGCCAAAATAGGCAAATGTGACCTAATCAAACTCCACAGCTTCTGCATGGCAAAAGAAACATTCATTAGAGTGAATCGGCAACCAACAGAATGGGAAAAAATGTTTGCAGTCTACCCATCTGACAAAGGGCTGATATCCAGAATTTACAAAGAACTAAAACAGATCTACAAGAAAAAAATAAACAAACCCATTCAAAAGTGGGCGAAGGATATGAACAGACACTTTACAAAAGAAGACATACATGAGGCCAACAAACATATGAAAAAAATGCTCATCATCATTGGTCATCAGAGAAATGCAAATCAAAACAACATTGAGATACCATCTCACACCAGCTAGAATGGCGATTATCAAAAAATCAGGAGACAACAGATGCTGGAGAGGATGTGGAGAAATAGGAACACTTTTACACTGTTGGTGGGAGTGTAAATTAGTTCAACCATTGTGGAAGACAGTGTGGCGATTCCTCAAGGACCTAGAAATAGAAATTCCATTTGACCCAGCAATCCCATTACTGGGTATATATCCAAAGGATTATAAATCATTCTACTATAAAGACACAGACACACGAATGTTCATTGCAGCACTGCTTACAATAGCAAAGACCTGGAACCAACCCAAATGCTCATCGATGATAGACTGGACAGGGAAAATGTGGTACATATACACCATGGAGTATTATGCAGCCATAAAAAATGATGAGTTCGTGTCCTTTGTAGGGACATGGATGAACCTGGAAACCATCATTCTCAGCAAACTGACACAAGAGCAGAAAATCAAATACCACATGTTCTCACTCATAGGCAGGTGTTGAACAATGAGAACACGTGGACACAGGGAGGGGAGCACTACACACTGGGGTCTGTTGGGGGGAAATAGGGGAGGGACAGGGGAGTGGGGAGGTGGGAAGAGATAGCATGGGGAGAAATGCCAGATATAGGTGAGGGGGAGGAAGGCAGCAAATCACACTGCCATGCGTGTACCTATGCAACAATCTTGCATGTTCTTCACATGTACCCCGAAATCTAAAATGAAATAAAAAAAATAAATTTTAAAAACTAAAAAAAAGGAAAAACATAACACCTATTCTGAATGGAAATCTCCTCCAGTCAAAAATTTTAAATAGACTCTTTTGGGAATCTCTAGAAGTGAATAACATTGTGACATCGACAACTTTCTCAAGAATGCTCGAACAAGCAGATGAAGCAGTCAGCTCCTTTTTGAGATGGTGGAACAAGACCCCTAGGATTTTCTTGTCTATTTTCTAAGGTCACCATTTTTGTTCTTTTTTGCTGCATCCTCCTCCTCCTCTAGCCCCTCCAACTTGATTCCTGCTATCCACCTGATTCTTCCCATTGCAACTGTAGCTTTACATAATGATTCTCTCCTTGTGTTTTCTCATTTTCCTTTCACCCAAGCCTTTCTCCTTTTGGTAGTTCCTTCATCTCTCTAAGGATCTCAAAGTATCTGGTACACTTTTACAAAACTTGTGGTGAAATTTTACCATTTTGTTTCTAACTGCTGGTTGTGTGTACCCTTTTCCTTGGAAGCCTCCAGCTTCTAACAGGTTCCTGTACGTGCTTCAAATTTACACACATCCTAATTGGTACTATAGTGAAAACTTACCTTGCGATCCCTCTAGGTTTTATCTCTAGTCTCCAAAATGAACCACCTTCATTTTTTGGTTTTCAAGAAAGGTAATCTATGTCTTCATCACAACATAACCAAGGACCCTTTCATAGGCCTGAGTATCTATAATGGCACCTGCTTTACCACAAATCTCAATATTTACACTATCATCATGGGAAAACGTAATATATTCTCTTTGACTTGTTACATGTCTCTAGTTGACTCTGACCCAACTGAAAAGAACTGCACTTAGTATGTTTACAAATGTTCTTTCTGTAAACACTAAATTCAGGACCACCTTCTTCCCAGTTGGGTACACCAACATCATTATCCAAAGATTTCAAATAAAAATAAAGCTGTAAATTCAAGGAACAATTATTTCCATGATTCCTCGGTATATATCCCCAGCGAGATACATCTTGTACTTATTGGTTTCTTTCTGCTAACTGAATTTGATTCTTCTATCTAGCTAATCCTTTTGGTCCTTACCTAATCTTTAGCATTACTTGAACCCTTAATCAGATGTTCTTTTTCTCTCATATTACCTTTAATTTTATCTCTGATTTGGGTTTTTCAGATTCCAGGTGAACAACGGGCTCTGATTTGTGTTTTTCAGGCACCAGAGATCAACAAGGGACAAAACATGGTATGGGTCATGAGCTCAGGGGAAGGGTTACAGCCCCCAAATATGACCTCTTTTTTATTAGGTTATGAGGAAGGCCTCCAAAACCAAAGGATGGAACACCTAATTAGAGCCTCAGATCATATTTGACGACTCTTATTCTTGGGGCCACCACCTGGTGGCTCACTCGGAAGTTTGCCGAAACTGTGTTTATACAGCAGTCATAAGTGAATGCTGTACACATTCTTCCTGGAACCTCTCTGGCATCTATGTGATTACTAAGAATATTCAGACAGCAAATTGGGTAATTTCTCACATCACCACCATAGTTGTCCTCATGCCATGGACCCAAGATGCTTTTGCACCAATGTCTTGGAAATCATTTGACAAGTTTCCCCTTAATGTAAAGTTCTGATTTGATCCTTTCATTGATCCACTAATTTTTCTCCATCTATTGATTCTTACAGACATTTCCTTATGAACAAAAACCATTCAGCAACTATCAGTTAAACAGTATGCCCAACAGCAGGTACAACTGATCCTTCAGAAAACAACACCAAGTCAACTCCTGTGCCAAGAACTATTTCACTCAGTTATTCCCCAGAGATTTTCATTATCTCTGAGTTGTTCAGAGAAACTGTCCTTGAACATGAAAAGAAACTGACAAAGTTGATCAAATGTTGTCCTTGAGGTAACCTTAGGTTGCCTTGAATGAGAGAACTTGACCCTAAACACTTTATCTAAACTTCCTGCACTATAATTTGTTTAGTCCATCTCAGGCCCAGGTTCCTGCCTTATGTGCCTAAGGAAAAACAACATTTTCTGTCCTGACTTTGTTATTGCAGTGTTTAATGTAGTTTGTTGAGTTTCAGTAACTCTCCTGGTAGTATTTATAACCCCTTTTTCTCTTTCCATTCCCACTGTCTGCACATCCAAGCTTTGCTTGGCCACTTCTTCCATTAGATGTTTCTGGCTTAGGCTTTGAGGGTTACTCTATTGCAATAGTCCCCTTTAGTAAAGTCTTCTATTAATAATGTTTATACTTGCCTTTATTTTTGTTCTTGACATCCATAGAACTGCCTGTATCCTCCTACCATAGACTTTCTTTTAAGTCCTCCCCTAGCGCTGATGTGCCCTCCACACATGCATTTCCTATGAACTTCCTGTTGAAACCTGCACTAGGATGGCTGAACCCTCCACATAAAAACTTCTGGTAGAGTCCTCCCTTCAGCTGCATGCTTTCTCCACCTACTCACCTTCTGCCAAGTCCTCTAAGCTAGGATGAATGTTCTTTCCAACCATAAATTTTTTGCTGGATTTTAAACTGGGAGAGCTGTACCATGCATACATGCAGTTATGGCCATGTTTTTCAATAGGTTCAGAGCTGCAAATTTTACAAACCATTATGCTCTGCTTCCTTTGAAACATAAGTTCCAATTTCAGATCATCTCTCTCAAGTTCAAAGTTCCACAGCTCTCTAAGGCAGGGGAAAAATGCCACCAGTCTCTTTGCTGAAACATAGCTAGAGTGTCTTTTGCTCCAGTTCCCAAGAAATTCATCATCTCCATCTGAGGCCACCTCAGTCCAGACTTAATTTCCCATATCAGTATCAAAACCATTCAACAAGTCTCTAGAAAGTTTCAAACTTTCCCATACCTGTCTTCTAAGCGCATCAAACTATTCTAACCTCTGCCTGTTACCTGGTTCCAAAGTCTGAGGTTACCACATTCTGAGGTAACTTTATAGCAGTGCCTCAAACGCTGAGTACTAATTTCTTGTATTAGTCCATTTTTACACTACTATAACGAAATACTTGAGATTGGGCAATTTATAAAGGAAAAATATTTAATTGACTCACAGCTCTGCATGGATGGGATGGCCTCAGGAAACTTACAATCATGGCAGAAGGTGAAGAAGCAGCAAGTACCTTCTTCACAAGGCAGCAGGAAAGAGAGAGCAGAGGAAACTGCCTTATAAAACCGTCAGATCTCATGAGAACTCATTCACTATCACTAAAACACCATGGGGGAAACTATACTCATGATCCAATCACCTCTCACCAGGTCCCTCCCTTGACATGTGGGGATTGCAATTTAAGATAAGATTTGGGTGGGGATACAGAGCCAACCCCTACCATCTTATCTTTATTCATTTTATATTCACTTTCCACTAATATCATCTTATTGATAAGTTTGAGAATATATGTTTTTCCTCTTTGTCCTTCTCATAATCCCTATGCTTTTACAGCACTGATAATGTAGAAATACTGCTTTTTGACAAGATCATATCTTCTGGACATGTGAACAACAGTGCTGATAAATGAAGTCTTCTCCTTTTTGCCTCATTCCTATCCAATGCCTAGTACACCACTGTGCTGATGAGGTGGAAAATCTCCTGTTTACCTTGTCCACATCCTGTGTCCAGTTGCTTGACACCACACTGATGAAGTCTCATCTTGTCATTTTTTTATCCATTGCCCAAATCACTAGAGCACTAATGAATCCAGATCTTCTTCTTTGCTCCATTCAAAGTCCTTGCTCACTTCACCCATCACACTGTTCGTGGTACAGGACTACTCTTTTACCCATGCACGTTACCTGTCAAGTGAGAACACTAGATGATGGCATGGAGCTCTTTATTTTATTAAACTCTGCTTTAAAGTATGACCACTGTACTGATGGTGCTATGTTTCCCCAGTTGCCTAATTGCACAATTAACACCTGTCTACATGTTACACTACTCCACTGTACATAAGGTGCCAAAGTTTATCTCTTTCCCCCTTTCACATCCCCCTTCCTGACAGTGTGAGCTTCTTCCCTGTGTGCTGTTCACATCTCCTGCATGGTTGATTTGATGGTACAGTGCTTCTTTTCTTTGCCCAGTCATATCACCTGTCTAGTTATACCACTTCCCTGATGGTGCAAATCTCATTCTCTTTACCCAGTTGAAATTCATTACAGTTATTCAGTAACACTAATGGAGTATGACTTCACCACTTAAGCCTCTCACATACCTTGTCCAATTACACCCAGCACCAGTGATGTGAGTTTTCTCATCTTTGCCTCATTCTTCTCCCTTTCAACTTACACCCCTGCACTGATGACACAGACCTCCTCCCATTTGCTATCTTCACATCTCTTGTTAATTTATAGCACCACACTGCTAGTGAGGAAATTTTCCTCCTTCCACTCCTCACCTTCACTTACTAGGTGCACCACTGCATCCACTGCATTAATGGTGCATGGTTCCTTCTATTTCCCTCATTCATATTCCTTCTCATGTACTTCAATATACTGATGGGGCAGAACTCTCTCTTTTTGCCCTGTTTACATCACCTACCCTATTAAACCCCTATACTTAAACTTACTCTTCTCTGGCTTATATCCATTCCAGATCAAGTTACACAATAGTTCTGAGAGTACAGGGTCTCTCTTGTTTGTCCTGTTTGCATCTACTCCCTTGTAATTCTTTTGTACTGATGGAGCAGGACTCATCATTTTTCCCTTTTTAATTGCCCTTTCCCATTTACCCCATAGCACTAAAAATGTGAATCTTCTCCTCCTTGCTTCCATCACCTGCACTAAGTTACAGTATGCTAGTGATTGTGAAGATTTTTCTCTATGCCTCATTGATATCACCTGCCTGTTTACACCAATGCACATATGATACAGGACTGTTCCTATTTTCAATGTCCACATTTCCTGCCCTACTGCTCCACCTCACTGATATCTCTTCCCTTTTTCCTGTTCAGATTCTCCCCAACTACATCACTAATGTAATAGTGTAGTGCTTCTCCTATAATCTGTAATTACATCGCATATCTAGTTACACTGTTATAAGAATGCCTTCATTGCCTCCCCACACCTAACACAGTTAGACTGCTTTACTGATAATGCTAGTATCATGCTCTTTCATTTCATTTTCTCTAGTTATACCACTGTAATAATATGGTGTGGCTCCTTCTCTGTTCCCTGGTCACACTTTATGTTCAATTATACCACTGTACTGATGGCTTTGGGCTCCCCCACTTTGCCATATTTATATTCTCTCACCCCACCCCTCCACTCCCAAACTGAGTATTCAGGACTCTTCCTCTGTTTACAAACGAATGCAAGACACTCAGTGCACTGTAGATGCAGGGTTTGTGCCTCATTACTACTTTTCCTTTTACTACAGTGATACTGCAGGCACTTCCTTTATGCCCTAAATGGTTATCCACCTAGACTAGGTGTCTGACCATCCCACTCTTTGCCCCATTCTCAAAAACAGCCCAGAATACCAACTGCACCACAGTGCCACTTTTATTTCCTTTGTCCAGTTACTTTGCTGCACTGAGGAAGCTAGGCTTCTCTTCTTCATCCCAATTACATGCTCTGTCCCTTTACATTACTGTACTGATGTCAGGCTCCTCCTCTGTTCCCCGTTCACATCCCTTGCCCAGACACCCGGGGACACTTTTGTTTTGAAGGTACTCCTTTTATGTATATTTTACTAAATCTGTCCAGTTATTATACTGCTTGGATGATGCTGTTTTTCTCCATTTTGCTCCTATCATGTGCCTTGTCTATTTATACCACTGTGCTAATGTTCTGGGGTTTATCTTCTTTTCCATTTTACATTCCCAGGTTAGTGGCACCCATTAACTGATATGTTAGAGTTTCTTCCCTTTATGCTACTGTTAAAGAGAACTAAATATGTCCTGAGAAGGACTCCATACATCTATATTTGAGTCCTTGTGGACAAACTGGAACCTACCCTAATAGTAGACAAGATTGAAAACCTAACTTAGAAGTACGTACCTGCAACAATCACTAAGTCGGCCAAACCCAGTGACCATACTTCAACCACTCATACATTGCTGAGCGTTCAAACTATGTTTAAATAAAGCAAATGCTGAGCTGTAACCCATCCATTCATTCTGTACCTCGCCTCCAATTTCTGGATGTCATTTCCCTTTTTTGTCTATAAATCTTTCACCACGTGGCTGTACTGGAGTCTCTCTGAATCTGCCATGATTCTGAGGGCTGCCTGATTTGTGAGTTGTTCATTGCTCAAACTCCTTTAAATTTAATTTGGCTGAAGTTTTTCTTTTACCACTGTTCATATCTTCTGCCTAGTTACACAGTATGTTTGTAAGTTGAGGTTTCTCTGTTTACCTTATTCACATTATACACCTAGATATCCCATTGTACTAATGGCGTAGGACTATATTGTTGGTCTTTTCTCTTCTTCTCTCCACTTATTATATTGTACAGGCATTTAGGTACTCTTTTTAAAACTTGTTCTGAGGACATACTAGGTGTATATAGTTATGGGGTATATAAAATCTTTTGATACAGGCATGCAATATTAATGACCACATCAGGGTCAATGGGACATCCATCACTTCAAGCATTTATCCTTTGTGTTACAAATAATTGAATTATACTCTTTATTTCTAAATATACAATTAAATTAGTACTGACTATATTTACTCTGTTGTGCTATCATGAGTGCTCTTCTTCTTTTCCCCATTCACATGTCCTGTCCCTTTGCACTACAGTGATTGATGGTGTCTGGTTTTTTCTATAATCCATGATCATGTTATCTATCTAGTTACACCACAACATAAATGTTCAAGATGCTTCTTTTCCCCATTCACATTCCCTGTCCAGTTACATAATTTCTTTGATGATGCAGGACTCCTGCCACATTTATATTTGTTGCCAGGTTATACCACTGTACCAACTAGGCTGCTCAATTTTTTTCTCTTTGCTCTGCTAACATTTACTGTCTAATTATACCACTGAATTGGTGGGGCAGGACTCCTCCTCTTTCCCTATTCACATATTCTGTCGAGTTATACCACTGAACATTTGGTGTGAGATTCTTCTTTGTTCTGTTCTATTGCTATTGTAACACTACCTTTTATTATAATTTTATATTTGCCCCTCTCAATTTCTTGGTGTCTCTCTCTCTCTCTCACATACACACACACACACACACACACACACAC
>NW_016108083.1:147787-213783 GCF_001604975.1 Cebus imitator | reverse complement strand
TTTAGCTTTCACTAAAAAAATCAGTTTTTTCTTGAATCAGAAAAAACTGATTCATAAAATCAGTTAAGGAGGAGTCCTTCTTTTTCAATTGTTTGGCATAGTTTCAGAAAGAATAGTACCAGCTCCTCTTTGTATTTCTGGTCGACTTCAGCTGTGAATCCATCTGATCCTGGGCTTCAGAAAAGTCTCAGGATACAAAATCAATGTGCAAAAATCATAAGCATTCCTTTATGCCAACAATAGGCAAACAGAGAGCAAATCATGAATGAACTTCCATTCACGATTGCTGCAAAGAGAATAAAATGCCTAGGAATACAGCTAACAAGGGATGTAAAGGACCTCTTCAAGGAGAACTATAAACCACTGCTCAAAGAAATAAGAGAGTACACAAACAAATGGAAAACATTCCATCCTCATGGATAGGAGAATCAATATCATAAAAATGGTCAGATTGCCCAAAGTTATTTGTAGATTTAATGATATACCCGTCAAACTACCATTGACATTCTTCACAGAATTAGAAAAAACTATTGTAAATTTAATATGGCATCAGAGACTACTCCATATAGCTAAGACAATCCTAAGCCGAAAGAACAAAGCTGGAAGGCATCATGCTACCTGAATTCAAACTATACTACAAGGCTACAGTAACCAAAGCAGCAGAGTACTGGTACCAAAATAGACATATAGACCAATGGAACAGAAAAGAGACCTCAGAAATAACACCACAAATCTACCACCATCTGATCTTTGACAAACCTGACAAAAACAAGCAATGGGGAAAGGATCTCCTATTCAGTAAATGGTGCTGGAAAAACTGGCTAGCCATATTCAGACAAGTGAAACTGGAACTCTTCCTTACACCTTATACAAAAATTAACTCAAGGTGGATTAAAGACTTAAATGTAAAACTCAAAACCATAAAAACCCTAGAAGAAAACCTAGGCAATACCATTCAGGATGTAGGCACATGCAAAGACTTCATGACAAAAACACCAAAAGCAATTGCAACAAAAGCCAAAATCAACAGATGGGATATAATTAAACTAAAGAGCTTCTGCACAGCAAAAGAAACTATCATCAGAGGGAACAGGCAACCTACAGAATGGTAGAACATTTTGCAATCTGTCCACCTAACAGAGGTCTAGTATCTGGAATTTGCAAGCAACTTAAACATACTTACAAGAAAAAAAAAATCAAATGACCCCATCAAAAGGTAGGCAAAAGATATGGACAGACACTTCTCAAAAGAAGACATTTACAAAGCCAATAAACGTGAAAAAACGCTCAACATCACTGATCATCAGAGAAATGCAAATCAAAACCACAAGAAGATGCCATCTCATGCCAGTCAGTATGGTGATTATTAAAAAGTCAGTAAACAATAGATGCTGGTGAGGCTGTGGAGAAATAGGAACTCTTTTACACTGTTGTTGGGAATGTAAATTAGTTCAACCACTGTGGAAGACAGTGTGGTCATTCCTCAAGGATTTATGAACAGAAATACCATTTGATACAGTAATCCCATTACAGGGTATACACCCAAAGGATTACAAATCATTCTGCTATAAAGATACATGCATATGTGTGTTTATTAAAGCACTATTTGCTATAGCAAAGACATGGAACCAACCCAAATGCCCATGAATGATAGACGAGATAAAGGAAACTTAGTACATATTTACCGTGGAATACTATGCAGTCATAAAATGGAATGAGATAATGTCCTTTGCAGAGAAGCCATCATCCTCAGCAAACTAACACTGGAACAGAAAACCCAACACCACATGTTCTCATTCATAAGTGGGAGTTGAACATTGAGAACACATGAACCCAGGGAAGGGAACAAAACACATTAGGGCCTGTTGGGGTTTGGGGGATGAGAAGAGGGAACTTAGAGGACGAGTCAATAGGTTCAGCAAACCACCATGGCAAACATATACCTATGTAACAAACCTGCATCTTCTGTGCATGTATCCTGGTTTTTTTTTTTTTTTTTTAGAAGAAAGAAAACAAAAAACGAAATCAACATGCAAAAATCAGTTGATTTCTATATATCATCACTGAAAAATGCCCAGGTAAAATTTTTAAAAATTTCATTGACAGTATCAAAAATAATGAAATAATAGAAGCGAATTCAACTGAGTATGTGCAAGACTTATACACTGAAAACTTCAAAAAGTGTTGAAAGAATTAAAGAAGACCTAAATAAATAACAAGACATGACATGTTCATGAATTAGAATATTTAACATTATCAAGATGACAAAACTTCACAATGAAAGCTTCAGATTTAATGTAATTCCTTTAAAAATCCAAATAATCTTTATTGAAGAAATGGGAAACCTGATCCTAAAAGTTACATGAAAGTGTGGGGGACTCAGTAAATATATATTTTAAAAATATTTAAAACAAGAATAAAGTTGGAGTTCTCACACTTTTTGCTTTGAAAACTTTACTACAAAGCTACAGTAAAAGAAAAACATATGGTACCAGCATAAGAAAAGACATATAGCTCTAAAAATATAATAAAATTGAGAGTCTAGAAATAAATCCATATATTTATGGTTAAATGATTTTTGACAAGGGTATCAAGTCCATTCAATGGAGAAATAATTTCTTTAACAAATGATGCTGGGTCAACTGGATATCCACAGGTAAAAGAATAAAGTTTAATTCTTACCTCACACCACATAAAAAATTAATTCTAAATAGATCAAAGACCTAAATGTAAGAACTAAAAATATAAAACTCTTAGAAGGATATATAGTGGCAGGTCTTCACAACCTTGGATTTGGCAATGAGTTTTTAAATACGGCACTCAAAGCATAAGCAACAACACAATAATTAAATTGAACTTCATCAAAATTAAAACTTTTGTACATCAAGAATACAATCAACAGAGTAAAATGGCAATCCACAAGATAGGATAAAGTATTTGCCAGAAGGCTGAGGCAGGAGAATCGCTTGAACCCAAGAGGCAGAGGTTGCAGTGAGCCAAGATATTGCCACTGAATTCCAGCCTGGGCAACAGAGCAAGACTCTGTGTCAAAAAAGAAAAAAAATGCAAATCATGTAATGTATTTAGTAAGGTTCTTATATCCACAATATATAATGAGTGCTTATAACGCAACAATAAAATAACAAAGACCTAATTTTAAAAATGGGCAAAAGGTTTAAATAGGCATTTCTTCAAACAGCATTTGCAAATGACAAAGAAGCACATGAAAAAATTACTTAAAGTATTTAGCCTTTAATGGAAAACAAATCAATACCAACATAAGACATCTTTTGACACTAAAGGGGATAGCTATGATTAAAAAAGAAAAATTAATAAGTTTTGGTGAGGATACAGAAGATGTAGAACACACATGCCTTTCTGGGGAAAATGTAAAATGGTGCAGCCACTGTGGAAAGTTTGGTGGGTTCTCAAGAAGTTAGAGAATTACCATATGAATGATAATTTCTAATTTAGGGTACATAATCAAAATAAATAAAACAGATGTTCAAACATAAATGGGACATTTATGTTCATGGAAGCACTGTTTTTAAACTTATTTTTTTGTGAGTACACGGCAGTTGTATAAATTTAAGTGAAACATGAGATATTTTGATATATGCATACAATGTGACATAAAGCACATCATGGAGACTGGAGTACCCATCCCCTCAAGCATTTATCCTTTGAGGAAGAAAGAACTCAATTACACTCTTTAAATTAAGATGTACAATTAGGTTTTAATTGATTATAGTAACCCAGTTGTGCTATCAAATAGTAGATCTTATTCATTCTTTATATATTTTTTTTACCCATGAACCATCCCTACCTCCCCGCCGGGCTTCTACTACCCTTGTCAGCCTCTGCTAGCCATCCTTTTACTCTCTCTATGAGTTCACTTGTTTTGACTTCTAGATAAAACAAATAAGTGGGAATATACGATGTCTGCCTTTATGTCCCTGGCTTATTTCACTTAACATAATGATCTCTGGTTACATCCATGTTGTTTCAAATGATAGGATCTCATTATTTTTTAAGGCTGAGTAGTATTCCATTGTGTATATGTACCATATTTTTCTTATTCATTCATCTGTTGATGGACACTTAGGTTGCATCTAAATCTTAGCTATGGCAAAGTGCTGCAACAAACATAGGAATGCAGATATCTCTTCAATATCATGATTTCCTTTCTTCAGCGTATATACACCACAGTGGCACTGCTGGATAATATGGTAGCTCAATTTTTAATTTTTTGAGGAAACTTCAAAGTGTTCTCTATAGTGATTGTACTAATTGACATTCCTACCAGTAGTATAAAAAGGTTTCCTATTCTTCACATTATCACCCGCTGTGTTATTGACAATCTTTTGGATACAAGCAGTGTTAATTGGGATGAGATGATAACTTACTGTGGTTTTGAGTTGCATTTGTCTGATGATCAATAGCGCTGAGCACCTTTTCATATGTGTTTGCCATTTGTATGTCTTCATTTGAGGAATGTCTATTCAAATCTGCCCATTTACTGATCTACTTATTAGAGTTTTTCCTATAAAGTTGTTTCAACTCCTTACATATTCTGCATAATAATCACTTATTAGATGAAGAGTTTGCAAGTATTTTTCCTATTCTGTGAGTTGACTCTTGACTTTGTTGATTATATCTTTTGCTGTGCAGAAGCTTTTTAACTTAATGTCATTCTATTTGTTCATTTTTGCTACGGTTGCCTGTGCTTAAGGGGCATTGCTTAAGAAATTTTTGCCCAGCACATATATACCATGGAATACTATGCAGCCATAAAAAATGATGGGTTTGTGTCCTTTGTAGGGACATGGATGAACCTGGAAACCATCATTCTCAGCAAAGTGACACAAGAACAGAAAATCAAACACTGCATGTTCTCATTCATAGGTGGGTGTTGAACAAAGAGAACACATGGACACAGGGAGGGGAGCATCACACACTGGGGTCTATGGGGGGGAACTAGGGGAGGGACAGCAGGGGGTGGGGAGTCGGGTAGGGATAACATGGGAGAAATGTCAGATATAGGTAATGAGGAGGAAGGCAGCAAACCACATTGCCATGTATGTAACTATGCAACAATCTTGCATGTTCTTCACATGTACCCCAAAACCTAAAATGCAATTATATATATATATATATATATATATATATATATATATATATATATGAAAGAAATTTTTGCCCAGACAAATGTCCTGGACATTTTTTCTAAATGTTTTATGTAGTAGTTTCATAGTTTGAGATCTTAGATTTAAATCTTTAATCCTCTGGCCCATGTATTGGATCTCCTCTTTCCATGGCCAGCTATATGCTACACTATGCAGCCCTTCATACCTAATCCTGACATTGTCTTAACCCATACCTCCCACAAAGAGTGCTCCCACGAACAGGGGCCACTTGGCCACCTTTTGTGTCTAGTATTGAGCATATTATAGGCCCAGCTCTTCCTTCCTTAGGAACAACTTTGAGAATAGGTTCTCACTGGCTTTGGAAGTATCCTAAAAGAATTAGGGTATCTGATATTTTTCTACAAAATTGGCAGAGTGTCGGGACCTAAGGTACTCATCCTCTTGTCCCTGTGAGATCATATTTCCAGGATGAAATGTAGCATGAGGAGGTTCTGAGAAGAGGTCTCTAGAATAAGGGGCTTAGGACTAGGGACCTTTTCGGCCAGGTCTAATGGCAACTCAGGCTATGCACCAGAAAAGCAAAAGAAAAGAGAGGAGATATATAGAAAAAGAGAGAAGGAGAGAGAGAGAGAGATCATTTTTTTGCTTTTTAAAATTTTTTTTCATTTCATTCACTTTAAGGTGAATATCTCCACAACTCCTACCATAAGTTTCTACAACTTAAGTGTTTGAAAAACAGCTAAGTTGAGTCTCATCATGGAAGTAATGATATGATCAAGGTGGAAAATGTAGAACATAGAAGATAAGGCTTCCTCATCAGTATTGCAACAACTGGGTATATACTATGTTCACAGCATGGTGTACACTCATTCAATTTTTTCCAAACATGTCTACATGCACGCGTGCACACACACACACACACCATCATGTATATGCTCACAATCTCAGACACAACTACTTTTTAAAAAATTAGATTAACAATTGACATTTTTAACTTAATATCTGACCACTTTTCTATATCAATCATTAAACTAAAATCACTGCCCTAGTCTCCTCCAAACCCCTGTTCTCAACATATAAATATTTTCCTCCTCTAAAAACTGAGATCTTTGCCCCTCAGTCTTCTGACCACTACTATCTCTTCCTTTTCGACTCTGAGTCTGGGTTATCCTCTCACTGTCCCACTACCCCAACATAACCTTGATCTTCCTGACCCTGGATATCTCTATCATCCCTTTCTTTCTCGAAACACATTTGCATAAACTCTGCTGTTTTTCTTGTCCAAGTTGCAAATTACCTGTGCTAAGACGGTATGAAGCATCTATATGGGAATTCCATGGTCAAAACTCTATTTCAAATAGAGACAATAAATAATTTCTGGAATAATATTTTACTATCTTTCTCTTCCTTAGAGTCAGCTAGAATGGTGACTATGTTTTTGTTAATCTTCTGACAGAAAATTAAATTTTTGGACTAGAATCAGGAAATATTTTACACTTAATTTTATTTATGAAGACATTAATTCTATAAAAGGCAACTTAGGAAAGGAAAATTTCAGCTCTAGGGCCAAGGAAGGTCCTTTGAGGGAGCAGGCAATCTAGAATCAAAGGTCAATAGCAGGTAAGTGCTGAGTGGCTGAGTCATGAGAAGGGGAAAAGAGGTAGCTTTTAAAACTTCCCATAATGTCGCTTGTGGCTAGGAGAACTCTTAGAAACCTCACAGGTAACCACTGTGTAGGCAATCCACTCAACACAGTAGATGAATGATAAATGTAGGTACCCTCTATGCATGCACATGCTGCGAAAACATCCCATAAGATGAACACTACATACACCCACGCACTTTCTGCTGTATTATCCTCTAGGATATCTGCGACCTCCATTCTTGCACATGGTACCATCTTTGGATCTTGAAAGTTGCTCCGTGAAGGTCACAGCACAGACAGTGTAGGGGCAGATGTACCCTTTATTTGGGTTTGCTGTTTTGGAGAGGCAGGGCTCAGGGTATCAAGCTTAGGCAGCAAGGCATGCCTAATTCTAGGAGGGACAGGCTGAAGTTGGGGTGAGGGGGATAAAATACATTATAACAGGAAGTGGAGCTCAGAACCAAAAACCCAGTGTGGGAGGATGAGTGACTCAGACTAAGAAATTTTAGAGAGAAGAAGAGGTTTCTGCCACTTTGCTCAGAGTAAAGAAAGGATAATTTACCAGGATATGAAGACAAGGTGACATTAACTCAAATGGCATCACCAGCTGGAAGGCAACACATAGGACCTCAAGACCAAGAGAGATGGAAGGACTCTGAAGACAAGCCTTCAAAAGGCAAATTCAGCAGGTAAAAAAGGATTCAGGACAGCAGGCCCAGGTGCAAAAGGGTGAGTGTGGAGGGCTTCTCTTCCCTGTGCAGTGCCAGCTGTAGAAGGGCCTAGTTGAAGGGCCTGGCTTCTAAAGGCAGGACCTGTCTGTGATCCATGGCTTTGAAGGATGGCCTGGAATACTGGTGTGATTGAGGAGAGCAGGACCTTGTTGTTAATCATGGACTTGGAGGACAGGGCCTCGTTGGGCTGCCAGATCTAAACAGAAGTCTGAAAATGGAGGCTGTTGCTGTGCTGTGACCTTAGAGAGTATGGCAGCAAAGGCTCAGACCTCTTCCAGAGGCCTTGGAAGTTCTAGGAAAGAAATGGTTCCTTGGCAGATTGTGAGTTTGGTGGAAGGGGAAGCAGGCACCTTCTTCACAAGGTGGCAAGAGAGAGGGGCTGTGTGAAGGAGGAATTATCAAACACTTATAAAACCATCAGATCTCGTGAGAACTCATTTACTATCATGAGAACAGCATGGGGGAAACTGCCCTATGATCCAATCACCTCCCAACAGGTCCTTCCCTCAACACATTATGATTATGGGGATTCCAATTTGAGGTAAGATTTAGGTAGGGATACAGAGCCAAACCATATCCAGAATCAATTCCAGAAACCCTCAAATCAATTATGAAAATTCATGCTTATAATTCTGTTTCATAAAATCACTCCTGTTACCAAAATTATAATAGGGTTCTCCAGAGGGACAGAACCAATAGGACACACACACACACACACACACACACACACACACACACACATATATATATATACACATATATACTATATCCACATATATATATATATATATATATTTGTATGTATGTGTTTGCATATATGTGTGTATATGTATATATATTATATATACAAACACACTCATATATATGTTTATATATATGAGCTTATTAGGGAGAATTGGCTCTCACAATTACAAAGCTGAAGTCTCATGATAGGTCACCTGCAAGATGGGGAATGTTGGTAACATGGTTCAGTCCAAGTCCAAAAGTCAAAACCAGGGAAGCCTACAATGCAGCTCCAGTTTGAGGCAGAAGCCTTGAAAAACCCCGGAGGCCACTGATGCAATTCCCAGAGTACAAAGGCCAAATAACTTGGAGTCTTATGTCCAAGGACAGTAGGAGAGATAGCATACTGTTTGAGAAGACATGGAGAGAGAGAGAGAGAAAAAAAAAAAAAAAACTCAGCAAGCTGAATTCTGAATATTACCCTTCTTCTTGCTTTGTTCTAGTGGCACTGGCAACTGATTGAGTGGTGCTCACCCACATTAAGAGTGAGGTCTTTCTCTCTCAGTTCACCAACTTGCATATCGATCTCCTCTGAAATCATCCTTACAGATACACCAAGAAATAGTGCTTCACCAGCCATCTAGGAATTCCTCAATGCAGTCAAGTTGACACCTAATATTAACCGTCAGAGGGCCCACAACAATGATGGAAACAGAGGCCATGGTAGAAAAAGCCTCCATGCTGCTGGGTTGGGAGCTCAAGCACATCAGGTCACTTGAGACTTAGAAGAATATGGGCAACACGATCTAGGCTGCTGGTCTTGCTGGCATCAATAGTGGCAGAGACAACCTCATTCTTAGTCCTTCTGGCCACTTCAATTTGCATGAATTCAAGCTGCTGATCCTTCTCCCAATATGACTAAATAGCCATAATATCAGGTTCTTAGAGAAACACTGCTGCAAACGCTGTTTCAGTTAGAACCAGGACTAGAAGATCCAGGTGGGTAGGCAGACCTTGCTTGAATATTTGCTTCTGATTGTTGAGCTAAATACCACATAACTCTTCTCAACTTCACAGAGGTTCAATCCAGTTCCAGAAGAGTATTAGCTAGTCCTCTGGGGTTGGCCCCAGCCTGGTCAATAATATAAATTTTCCGATTTTTAAGCATAACCCCTAAAAGAGAAGGGGTGGGATGCGCACGTGTGCACACTGTGTGTTTGGGGTAGGATTATAAACAATTTGAGTAACCAAAATCAGAATGTTGGCACCATTCTAGTGGCTCAATCTCAAGCAACCTCCTGAAAGAAATTCCACACTGGTCAACAAAAGATGTCCCCTAGCAAACAGTTCCTCATGGAACATGATTACAACATTATGCTCATGGATGATCCCAGAGGTGACAGCCCCAGGACTTCTCCTGACCTTTAGATTATCTCAGGCTCTACTGGGATAGATAGAAGGGCTGAGGAGCAGGTCAAAATAAAGAGGCACTGCTGCATCACGCAGGTCTCAGGTACCAGAGGAGACTTGAGAAATTCTGGAAAGATGCTTCTGTTTGCCTGGACCCCTGAGCCATGCACAGAGATTGCCTGTGATTAAAGGTGGTACTGTTCTTAAACATACATCAACATTTGTATGGGCTGCCTACTAATCCAGGGATGAATATGCCTTAATTTACTGTACATACTCTCCATTCTTGGAAAAAAAATGTCTGGTTTCTAATACAAATATGCTGTGATATACTGGCTTGAAATTTAATATTTGGACACTTATTTTTAGTCATTACTACAAAAAGATTGGGTACTTAGTACCCAAATCAGAAAAGCAAGTGTAAGAAAATTAGCACCTAAATTCCCACACACTCATAAACAATTACTGAACATGTTTAATTATATAGTGGCAGAATAGTTATTTATACATATTTTTAAGTTTTGTTTATAAAACTAGAATTATCCATACATATTGTTTTTTAATGTTTTTGATTACACACTTTACAAAAAATCATACTCTCCGTGTCAAATAATACATTTATACAAGGTCATTTTGTAACCAGAAATATTCCATTTATAGAAGAAGTGTATATTTTCAAACATTCTTATATTTCCAACATTTGTGTTGTCTCCAACTTTTTACTCTGTAACACATTACTGTGACACATACCCTTCTTGCGAAAATGTATTCATATTCTTAGTTGGTTCTTGTTATGCATAAATTCCCAGAAGTTAAAATTCATCATATAAGGCAATATACTATGTAAATCTTGGATAAGAATATTGGTTAGTTGTTCTTCTGAAACTTACTGTTATAATAATTTTGGCAAACTGCAATGGGTGTTTGGAGGGATGGATGAGAAACTGAAAACAGTGCAGAGACTCCTTAAAGAACCAAAATTAGAAATACCATTTAATCCAGCAATCCCACTACTGGGTATCTCCTCAAAGGAAGACATTACATGAAAAAACATATGCACACACGTTTATAGCAGTACAATTCATTAGTGCAAAGATATGGAACCAACATAAGTGCCCATCAACTAATGAGTTGATAAAGAAAATGTATATATCATGGAATACTACTCAACCATAAAAAGAACAAAATAATGTCTTTTGCATCAAATTGGATGGAATTGGAGGCTATTATTATTATTATTATTATTAAGACTGGGTCTTGCTCTGTTGCCCAGGCTGGAGTGCAGTGGTGCAATCTTGGCTCACTGTAACCTCCGAGAGGTCATTAATAAAGTGAAATAAATCATGAATGGAAAGCCAAATATTATATGTTTTCACTTGTATGTGGGAGCTAAGCTGCGAAGGTACAAAAGCATAAGAATAACATAATGGACTTTGGGGACTCAAGGGGGAATATTGAGAGGAGGTTGAAGGATAAAAGACTGCATATTGGCTACAATG
Source organism: Cebus imitator (assembly GCF_001604975.1). Taxonomy (NCBI): domain Eukaryota; kingdom Metazoa; phylum Chordata; class Mammalia; order Primates; family Cebidae; genus Cebus; species Cebus imitator. The sequence continues at coordinate 202,628 of NW_016108083.1, read as the reverse complement.
TACACTGCTTGGGTGTTGCATGCACTGAATTCTCAGAAATAATCACTAAAGAACTTCTCTATAAAACCAAAACACAGTTGTAACCCCAAACTATTTAATTTTTAAAAATCAGTCAATCAAACAAAAGAAAGTGGAAAGAACACGAAATAGAATGGAATATAGTTTTTGGAATGTTAAATAATATGAAATGGAAGCTTGATTTGAAATATAATGCAGAATGGAATGAAATGGAGACTGGTTACGGTGGAAACTAGAAAGAAATAAGAAATAGAATACGGATGTTAACAGGATATGAAATGGCAAGTTGAATAGGATAGAAACTGAATGGAATACAATGGGAAAATGGAATGGAAAGGAGAATGAAAATAAATATTGAATGCTGTATGTAATGAAAGAAAATATAAAATGTTATATGAGAATAAAATGGAAGAAAGAGTGAAATAAAAATTTAAAGAAAATTGAAAATAGAAAAAATAGAATAAAAAAATTCAATGGCATGAAATAAATGGACTATAAAACATGCACTACAGATTTAGAAATAGCATGATTGAATATAAAAGAATGGAATTTGGAGTAAAATCCTGTATAATGTACAAGAATTTGAAAGAGGGAATAGAAATGAAATAAAAATGGAATAGAATGGAATATAGAAAACAAAATACTGATGGATTAAAGGATGGACTAAAATGAAAAATAAACTGGGCGTGGTAGTGGTGTGCAGCTGTAGTCCCAGCTTCTTGGGAGGCTGAGGTAGGAGGATTGCTTAAGCCCAGGAGTTCAAGGTTGCAGTGAACAGTGATTGCACCACTGCACTCCAGCCAGGATGACAGAGCAAGACCATGTCTCTAAAAACAAACAAACAAAATGAAGAACAAATGAGTAGAATCTATTCCAGTCATTTACTGCTCCAAAACTTGGTGTCATGGATCAATAACCATTTTATTATGCTCATGGATTCAGTATGTTTGGAATTCAGAAAGAGCAGAGTGGGGATGGGTTATCTCTTCTCCATTACATCTGAGTTTTCAACTGGTAAAATTTGAATGACTTTGATGTTATGAGAACAGCCATCAATGATGATGCTTAGAATTTGGCCAGATAATCTGAAATAGGGGAAACTTCTTCTATTGAGGAACAGATTGGGGAAGAGAATGGGAATCCATGATTCAATTCTGACTGTGCTTACCACCACAGCTTGCACAGTTATTATAGTCAGTTATGGGTACAAACACCAACTTATAAACTTTCCATTAATTCTAGAGGTTATTTTTCACCAGTTTCATATATCCAGTATTCCTCTGGGGGTCATTTTGGATTACTCTCTCAGTTTTTGAAACCTCTCTGGGCCTTCATCATGATCCTTGACTTATTAACTAAAATGCCACATCTATCCTAGCCCCCATTTAAAGACACACACACACACACACACACACACACACACGCGCGCGTGCACGCTCGCACACTAATCTCTTTCTTTCGTTTACAGATTTGGCTGACTTCTAAGATTTTCAACTAAGGAAGCTCCTCTCTTTAACTCCATTGATGTGTCTTCATTTCCCTCTTCTATTTCCCACTGCTCCTGTTTAGACAGTATGTATGTATGTATGCATGTGCTCATAAGAAGAGAAAATTCTGAAAGGATGGATTTTTTTGACTCTTCATAATCTATTTTCTGAATATTTTTGAAGGTTATACATTACTCTTAAATTCAGGAAAAATATAGCCATTTGCCCTTTGAAAGATTAAACTTTGATGCCAGATTGTACACTGTTGTAAGCAACCAGACTGTCTCATCTACTACTAGATGGGGTTTTAAATTCATAGCACATTGCCAGATGGGAATTTGACAACGCATATTTAAAGCCATAAACATGAAATATGTTTGACACTACAATACCACTTCTAGGCATTAATTCTAAAGAAATACACATATATACTGCCAAAGTTATATGTTTAAAGGTGATTATTATAGTGTCATTTATTTTTAAAAGTCTGAAATGACCTCATTTTCCAACAAGGCACTGAATGTCCATAAAATAAATTTATGCAACTTTCATATGCTATTTATGAAGGACTTTTAATGCCATGGAAAAATAGCTATAATATCATAGCTGTTTGTATAATATCATACCAATAAAAACATACAGTATACATTAAACAATATTTACATTTACTTATCTATCAACCTACCTACTTATGTATCTACCCATTCCTTGTCATTTTCTGAGGTAGCTGTAACAAATTACTACCAACTTGGTGGCTTAAAACAACATAAATTTATCCTCTCAGCCCTGAAGGCCAGAAGAACAAATTGAATATCACTCAGCCAAATCAAAGTATTAGGTAGGCCTGCACTTCTTCTGGAGGCTCAAGGGGAGATTCTGTTTCTTGCTGCTTCCAGCTTCTGATGGTTGCAGGCCTTCCTTGGCTCATTTCTATATCACCACAATCCTTACTTCCATCTTCATATCACTTTCTCATCTGTGTGTTTGTATCAGTTCTCTCTCTGCCTCTTTTATAAGTATACATGTTTTTGCTTTTAGCATTCCCAGAAAATGCAAAATAATCTCCCCACCTCAAGAGCTTTGTCTTAATGACATCTGCAAAGTCTTCTTTGCCATATAAAGTAGCATTAACAAGTTCCACTTATTAGAATGTAAATAGCTTTTGAGGGATCATTATTCAACTAACCACACTACTGCCACTCCACACTCGTGGAGGTGCTACTGCCATCTAGTGTGCAGAGGTAAGGGATGTGGCTAAACTCTTAAGGAACAGACTTTTACAACACAAAATTATCTGTCTGATCAATAATGTTCATAATATCAAGGTTGATAAACTCTACTATAGAGAAGTTAGACAATCCAGAAAAGTTTATAGCATGATTTAGATCACAAGCAATGCTGCAATGATTAAAAACTGTTATTAAACATTTACTATGAGATCAGGGTGAAGTCACAGAAGATGGCAGAGTACAGAACTCCAAAAATCATCCTTCCACAAGCAAAGAGTAAGCTGGCAAAAACTGTCAGAATCAAGTGTTTTTGAACTCTGGAATGTAATGATAAGCTTACAACAACCAGGCATTGTTTAATGCATAAAGAAACTCTTAATTCTGGTAAGAGATCTTCGTGGCCTTATGTTTACCTGCCTACCATTCCTCATTCCCTGGCTAGACAGTGATTATGTGTATGGCAACTTACATTTTTGGTTCAGCTTGCTAGTGCCAGAGGGGAAAGGGTGAATTTTGTTTTTAAATACTTGTGTTGTGTATTTGACCTATCTTGTGTTCTTTGAGAGAAGGAAAAGCTGAAGGGCTTTGGTTTGTTTTACCCTCTTCCACACTCTCAGGGCTGGAGTAGCCTCCCAGGCAGCATTTGCCAAGAACATTTAAAGACAGATACTACCTCCAAGTATCTGAGTCAGCAGATGGTGGAAGAAGGTTGCCACATACTGTAGATAGGTCACTTGTCCATCCCGGAACAGATAAGAGAACCTCAGGCCCAAGGAGACAGAGACATTCTGGATTGGGCTGCTTGTGACTGGGTCCATTTTGCTAATATTACTGGCACCCCTGGTGTCTCTGTGCCAGAATAACAGTCTTGGGTTCATGCCGATAAAGGTTTCCAGGCCATATTTCTTGCTGTGACTGGATCCCCTTAAACCTGTTCCTCTCTTGTCACTTCCCACCCCCACCTTTCCCTGTGTATGCAGGCCAGGTCCGTCTCTGGCACACAGGAACAAAACGTCCTATTGGATTAGGCTGCATGTTGTGACTTGATCCCTTTCTCGGTTCTGCTCATGGGGAGAATTTCAGCCCTGCAGGGACAAAAAGTTTTCCTGTGTGCTGCTGATTGCTATGACTAAGTCCCCTTTTTCTCTTTATTAGGTCAGTCTTTGTCTTTCTAGTTGAGGAGATGTAGAGATGCCAGCAACAGCAAGCCAATGAGAGGCCACATGAGAAGGTGCACTGACTGAGGGTACAGGCAGCTTCAAGTGAACGTTAGAGCAGGCATGTAGCTAGACATGAACAAGTGGGGGAAGCCTCTGAAAAAGGGAGATTTGGAGAAGCTCACACCCCAAAGACCACCCAAAACAAGCATGCTAGACATGAGCAGCAAGAAGGGTGAATACCTACACAGGAAGGAATGCCCCTTAATAATTGCTCACTTTGCAGTTAACATGTCAGAATGCAGCTAGCTACATACTGATAAGGGGGAAAAAGGCACAGGAAAAATTCCTAAGAGATATGCATGCACAACACATATAGCTTTGACCACTATACAACCTTCCTGTGATGGCAGTAATGAGCAATGCAGCCATTAGGTAGAATTCCTATCCAGCACCAGGCCCACGTATATGTACCAACTAATAAATAGTAAGAAAGCATTCCACGAGGCTAGGATGAAAACTAGGCAGGGAAAAGGCAGGGACTTAAGGCAGAAGTAGAAAAACTACATGAACAAAAAAGGCAGAAATTTAAGACAGAGGTGGGAACTACAAGAAAAAAATCTGATATTATAAAAACGCAATGTAGAACTCTCTGGCTGCTGCTGACTCATTCTCTTTCAGCAACCCTATCTGCCTCATCTTTCCAAGCGTACTGTCCCTTTAAATAAACTCTGCTCTCTATTTTCCTTCAATAAATTTTCTTTTTCTGGTTAAATTGTCTCTTGGCAGAATTATTTTTTCCAAGTAAGATTAAGAACCAGGGATTCTTGCACTTCCCAGTAACAGACATAGCAGTATGCCTTCGGCACTATTTGTTTTGTGCTGGGAAAGTCAGAGGTCACACCATGCAAAGGACACTTTTATGTGGTTATCTTGAGGGTAATTTGTCAAACGCTGTGTGAGGTCTAGATTTTGGGGGTAGATAAAATGAAAGAAAAATAAGCGTAGTTTGGGTGAAAGGGCAGCTAGGAGGAATAGAAGGAGTTGGCCTTGAAACAAATCTAGGAGCTTCAAGTTACATCCAAATGTATAGGATTCCCTCGGATCCTGCTAAGGAGGAAGATCTACAGAGTTGTTTTGGCTGAGCAGCATTTTGGATGACCTGGTGTGTCATGTTCTAAAGGACTGCATATATTCTCTGACATTTCCTACATAAATTAAAGTCAAATAAGAGTGTGATAGTGTCTAGGGTCAAAATATTCAAAATAATCGACCAATGATTAAAGACTCAAGGCGTGCCAGAACCAATGGCTGAAACTTTACATAAATGCATACATTCCAGTCTCACAAGACAGCGCTTATCAATCCTATTTCATTGCTAAAGATTCTAAAGCTCAGTGGGGTTGGCAATATTCCCAAGTTCACTTGGCTGGAATATGGCAGGGTTGGGACTACTGTACTAGACCCCTGATCAGAATTTGTTTAGACTTCACTCTGTTTCACTTTTCTCAGTCTGAGTCTGAAATTTTGTCTTTTAACTAAGCTCTCTTCTGACTACTTTAAAAAGTCTCTTAGGTGATAAAAAGAATGGCATTGTGGCTAAAGAACCAAAAGCAGGGCTAAAAAATGGGAGTTGAAAATTAGAACCAAACACAATTTGGGAATTGCCTACTGGTTTTATTTACCCAGGATCCTGTTGCACTTAGTCCCAGGGTTTTGCGAGAGCTCACTCTGCTCACGGGGCAGCATTTTTATCCAGCTCCAGCTGTTTCCTGCATTACAACACACTTCCCCTGGGTCTTACTCAGTTTATTCTCCTGTCCAATTCTGGAATTTGACCTGCTGATCAGATCTTTACCACCTCCTCTTTTGGTGGCTATACCCTATTCTCAGTGGAACAAACAGCCAAGAATCACCTGCTTTCCCCGCTACAGAATACTCCAATTCCCTGTAAATATCTCCCAGACAGACCTTCATCATGGGATCCCTCTGATAGCAAAGTCCCTTCTATGTAAAGTTCACTTTAGACAGTGAAGTTTAGACACGTGGTCATATTCCATAAACAGCTTCACCACACTCTCAAAGGTGTTTTCCAAATAGGCTGGTTAGCAGAATATGAATTATCACATCACCTACTGTTTTTTTTTTTTTTTTTTTAAGGATATAACCCTGAAGTTAGATGGGGCTTTTATGAAATCACCCTAATATTGGCCGTAGGGTTTTAATAGGGTGTTTTATTTGAAACTAACCATGTATATGCTTATGAGTGAACATACCTACATGGTAAAAATCAAAACCTCATCCATATATGATCGAGGAGGAAAAACCAAGGAAATCACTGTGTAGGCAAACATCTCAGGAAGCCGAATTCCTGATAATCCCTAAATGCATTTCTAAGAGTTAGGAAATGTTTTCTGGGCAGACATGCTAGTTTTGATTTTGAAAGAAAAAATAATTCACAATACTTTCATTTCCCCTTGTCTCTGTGTACTTTCCCCAGAGAAAATTCCTTTCTTTCAATGTACTTCATGGTGCCTGTACAGGTGCTCAGGCATGTTAGGTGGTATTTCTCCTTGCTTTCGGTACATAGTTACATTCTAAACTTGGGACTAAGAATTTAATTATGCACCAAAATAAAGGCGAAAATTCTCAGCTTACTGAGATTGTAGACGTTATTGCAGAAGGCAGTGAAGAAAAGCCCTATTGAGTGAAGAAGAATAGATCCTTCCTACAAATATTTTCAGGGTCTTTTTGAAAATTGAATGCAATCCTGTATTTAAAAGCACCCATCACATTTTAGACTCTTGAAAAAGCTTGTGAATTCTAAGACACATTTACACTTCCAAGAAACTTCTCCAACAAATAGAGTTATTATAATAACAAGTTATGCAACAGTTGATTTTTATTGAGAACATACTATTTAGCAATTTGTGGGAGAGTTTGCAAAAGCTTGTCCACATCTGGCCCTTCTCTACTTCCTAGGTTTATAGTGTGCATTACCAAGCACACTCATAGCTAGAAAGAATCATGTGAGTAGGCCTTTCCACTGAAATATAAACAAAAATTTCAGGCTTGGTTATTTCTAGGCCAAGATATTTGAGAACCAGTTTGACTCTTCCATGCTTGACTCTTTCATGCTTTCTCCTTCATTCAACATCAAACATGGAGAGCCCTTGTTGAGATGGTGGAACTACAAGATAAAAGCAGCATGAATCCCTGGTTCAACTGATAGCTGAGGGCGCATGCCAACCCATGTCTATTTTTTTGTGCAAAATAAATAAATATTTATTGTTTATCCAGATTTCAAATTTTCTGTTTCATCAGCTAGAATAAACTTTATGACTGATCTCCAGCTACCATTTCTGTTGTTAGGTTTATTTAAATATTTTAATTATAAAAATAGAATTACAAAGACTCTTTCTTTAAAAAAATGTCTAACAACACAGATAAACCACATCCCACAGTGTTTCTTCAAAATTCAACACTTTTAAAGACATAACTTTGATTAACAGTCTGATGTTTAAGTTGATCCTACTTCTTTTTCTTACCCTATATGTGTTTAATAAAGATATAATTTTATGTGTGTGTGCATGTGTGTGTGTGTGTGTGTGTGTGTGTGTGTGTTTGTGTATTTTAAGTATACAATATGGCCGGGCACAGTGGCTCACGCCTGTAATCCCAGCACTTTGGGAGGCCCAGGCGGGCAGGTCACAAGGTCAGAAGTTAGAGACTATCCTGGCCAACATGGTGAAACCTTGTATCTACTGAAAGTACAAAAATTAGCTGGGTGTGGTGGTGCGCCTGTAGTCCCAGCTACTCGGGAAGCTGAGGCAGAATTGCTTGATCCCGGGAGGCAGAGGTTTCAGTGAGCCAAGATGGGGCCACTGCACTCCAGCCTGGTTGACAGAGTAAGACTCTGTCACAATAAATAAATAAATTATACGATATGATGTTTTGATAAACATGTATAATAAAACGATTCCTATAGTCAAGCAAATTAATGTATTCTGCCTCACATATTTACCATTTTGTGTGTAATAAGAGCACTAAAAATCTACTCTTACCAAATTTCCATTATTCAATATTATTGACTATGGTCCTCATTCTGTACATCTCTAGATTTATTCATCCCACATAACTTTGTACCGGCAACTCTGTACCATTTAACCTACATTTCCCCAATCCTCTCAATGCAATATTTTTAAACATACGTGAGAAGTGATGTATCTGTTCTTCTTGCATTTGCCTTTAACAAGTATTATAAATTAATTTAACTAGTGGTAAATGATATAAATATAAATTTTTGATTTAATTAATAAATTAAGCTTTTGACTAATGAATATATGATTTTTCCATAACAAGGTCATATACATTTAATTTTGTATTACTATTGGAATTCCAGTGTGTGTGCCATGATTTAACCATTTTTCCACTGATGGACACATAATTATTCCCAATTCCCACACAAAATTCCCAATTTACACTGTAATAAACAGAACTAAACAAACATTTTTAACACAAATTAGTTGGAAAATGTACACATTTTCTTAAAAACATAGCAGAGCAGAAATTGAGCTAATGTGGAAGCCATTGTAACTATTTTAAATTTTTATAAACATTGCCAAAATGTTATCTCCAAAATGTCATACAAACTTATATTCTCACAAATTATTTTATATTAATACTCTATGCTCTCAGATATTTTATTTTGTCAATTTTAAAATTTGGTCAAACTTATAAATATTTGTAAAAATATTGTTACAAAGTAATCTAATTAATATTTTCCTATTTTCTAAATAGGCTGAACAGAAAATTTGCTTTTCTAGGCTACAACCTTCATTTATTCAATCAAACACAAATGTAGATGTTGCTGTGAAGGTATTCATGATAGTTAATTTTTTGTGTCAACTTGTCTGGGTCATAGTATCCAGATATGTCGTCAAAGATTCTTCCAGATATTTCTGTGAGGATGTTTTAAATATTAAAAACATTTAAATAGATGGATTTTGACTACAGTAGATTGTGTCTGTAATGTGGATGGGCTTCATCCCACCAGCTGAAGGCCTAAATAGAACAAAAGATTGACCTCCCTCAAGTAAGTGGGCATTCTACCAGCAGATGGCCTTGGGATTAGGACAACATTGACTCTTCCTCAGGTTTCCAGCCTACCAGCCCACTCTGAAGATTTTGGACTTGCCAGCCTCCATAGTCTCAAGATAGAGTTCCTTAAAACAAACATCTTTCTGTATGTATGTATGTATGTATGTATATATATACACATACACATATACATACATATCCTATTGGTTCTGTTTATCTGGAACGCCTTGACTAATACAGTATTTTACAGATGTAATTAAGCTCCTAAAAAGGTGACTTTCGTTAAGAAAGATTATCATGGATAATTTGGTTGAATCTGATTCAGTCAGTTGAAAAACCATAAAAACATATTTGCAGAGATACATGGCTTATTAAAAACTTAAATAAATTATTCCAGACTATTAAAGAAGATAAATCACATAATCTTATCAATAAATGCAGGAAATACTCTTGAAAAATTGAACATTTATAATAAAAACTGTTAGAAAAGTAGGAATAGAGCAAAAATTCTTCAAGTTGATACAAAGCATCTATAAATAATATATAGCTAGCATTATACTTAATAGTGAAAGACTGAATGCTTTCCCTTTGACATTGAGAACAAGGTAGGAATGTTTGCTCTCAAAATGTACTTGTTACAGTGCTGGGAGTAATAGCCAGTGAAACAGGACAAGAAAAGAAAATAAAGGGCACATAGATCATTCAGAAAAAAATAAAATGACTCTTGTTTGCAGATGACCTGATTGCCTTCACATAAAAGTCCAAAGAATCTACAGAAAAAGTAAAAAGCCTCTTTGTACTAATTAGTGAGTTTAATAAGGTCACAGGACATAAGATAAACATACAAAATACACTTGTATTTCTATATGCTAGCAAGAACAAGTGGACATTGGTATTAAAAATATAATAATACCATTTACAAGCACTTAAAAATGAGGCAGTGTAACTTTAACAAAGAATCTACAGGACTTGGATATTTAAAACAACTGATGGCTGGGGGCGGTGGCTCACGGCTATAATCTCAGCACTTTGGGAGGCCAAGGCAGGTGGATCAGTTGAGCTCAGGAGTTTGAGAACAGTCTGGGCAACATGGTGAAACCCCAACTCTACAAAAAAACACAGAAAAATTAGCCAGGCATGGTGTTGCATGCACGTAGTCCCTGCTCCTCAGGAGGCTGAGGTGGGAGGAACCTGGAAAGCAGAGGTTATAGTGAGCTCAGATGGCTTCACTGCACTCCAGCTTGGGCAACAGAGCCAGACTGTGTCTTAAAAAACAAATGAACAAACAAACAAAAACCTACTGAAGCTGAACCTCTGATTAAATAAAAGAAATTCTAAGTAAATGGAGAGACCTACAGTGTTAATGAATTGGAAGAATCAACATAGTAACGATATAGCTTGTCTCCAAATTGACATGTAGACTTAATATAATTCCTATAAAAATCTAAGAAACCTGATTCTAAAAGTTACATGGAGAGGAAAAGGAATGAAAATAGCAAAAACAATTTGATAAAGCAAAATAACGTTGGAGGAATTAGTCTAAAAGACTTAAGACTCATTATACAGCCACAGTAACCAAGGTTGTGTGGAATTGACAAAGGAATAGACAAAAAAAAAACAGTGGAACAGAGAAGATAACCAAAAAAAATATACCTGTACAAATATACCCAAACTATTTTTGTCAAAGCTTTAAAAGCAATTCAGTGTATTAAAGTAAGTATAACCTTTGAATTCGAGATACAGATGAGAAAGGTGTGGTAGATGAAGTCAGGGTGGGACTTGTAAGATCTGCTAGCTGTCCAGGTGGAGATGTTCAGCAGGCAGTAGAAAACACTGGTCAAGCTCTAAGCAGAGGAGCCTGGACTGGTAGTAAGATTTGGCTTCATCAATAGAGGTCATTTGAGATAATACATTTAGGTAAAGTTAAGTGTTGTATATACAGTGTTCTACATGCTATAGGATGTCATCCATTTTCCTGAAGACAGTTGGAAACCAAAATCATACAACGCATAATAAATCTAGGGAAGAGCTTAAAGGAAGAAAGTTCTTACCCATAAATCCCTAAAGACTACACATGCATGCGCGCGCGCACACACACACACACACACACAGTACTTTTGATTGCCTCTGTCCAAAGCTGAGCTTATACCCATAATACCCAGATGTTCGTCTGTTCTAACTACTGTGTTTGGTCTGGGAAGCTAGTAACTCCACAGTAACTCAAGTTTCTTATGAAATACAGGGCAAGGAACTAGAACAAATCTTGAGAACAGTTCTCCCAAGGCTGGTACTTGAGTATGTAACTGGATGAAAGCAGTCCTAAAAATTTTGGACATAAGACCACTTATTACAGCTGATGCCTTCCCTCAAAATCCAACCCATGAGTATGAGGAAGTCTGAACACTTTGGGTGAAGCAGCGACTACAAGCACAGAGTCTTTCCCACTCAGTATCCCTTATTTCCTCTCAAGGCAGTGGGCCTTGACATCCACAGAAATACAAGGTGTTTCTTGAGTACTACTATAAAAGTTCAGTGTTAGAAGACCCTTCTTCAGACATGGACTTCATCTAGAATTGCCAGACATCCTGAATATACAGGACATTTACTCTACATGATTTTGTCATGTATCTTGTATTTACTTGGTCAGGAAACTCTGAATGTCCTATATTTGGCTTTTTCTGATAAAGTTACAAAAATTCATTTTTAGAACTATTTTTAACCATAGTAATTGACGATTAAATTGCTTAAGGCAATACTAGCTGAAATTATACCTCCACAAATAAAGATCTGGGCTCTCCTGCAGGTTTGGTTGAGGGAAGATAAGAAACAGTGACTTAGAATTAAAGAAAGTAAATACTGATGGAAAAAAATGTCTGGTCTTTGCCAAAGTCCCAAATAATAAACAAGTAACCATCATTAATTAAATGAAACTACTGATCAGTATGATCAACCTGTCAATGATAGCTTTTTATAGTCTTTCCCTAGCAGATGAGGAACTGCCTCCCAGACCTCTGAAAAGCAGTCAATTACTGACAAAACCCAATCTCTGAAAAGTCAGTCAATCAGTGACAGTTGCTCACTTCTACACAGAAGCCAATCAGCAACTTCTTCCATCCAGTGGCCATGCTTCTGAAAGGCCACCACTCCACCGCAGCCCTACTCTAGTCACTATGGAAACACGGACAAAAATCCCTCAGCTTCAAAACACCCCTGCTCTTGTACATCCACCAATCCCTGACACTGCAAGATGACCAAAACCTTATATAGAATCAGAGCTGGCTTTGTTCCAAAAGCCTGAGTTTAGCAAGGATAGTCATCCCTTCAAGAAAATGGAGAATTCGCCTTTTTTCCCCATGATATATCCAGTTCAGTTTGTCAGTTGTCAAGCTCACAACTTTCCGACCATTCAACCCCTATTTACAAGCTTGTTCAGACTCATGTGTGACCGACACCCTGATGTGGCTATGATATTTTCAAATTCAATTGTTTATTCTTGCAATAGTTATCTATATCCATCTGTGTATATTTGAACCTTGAAATACTCAAAGACAAGTGTAAAAGTTGTGATGAATTTTATGAACAGTTGACATCTATTTTAAAAGGATTAAATCTTTTCAAAGCTTTTTGTATGGTGCACAATTGTTCATTCCATACAAATATGGTAGAACATCAGATATAAACCATCATTTACTATCAGCTACACATACATTCGTCAACTAGTACCAACGTGATTTGGCTTGGCTGTGTCCTCACTCAAATCTCAACTGGGGTTGTATCTCCTAGAATTCCCACATGTTGTGGGAGGGACCCAGGGGGAGGTAACTGAATCATGGGGGCCAGACCTTCCCATTGTACGTAGCAAGGAGCCTAATGTTAATCATCAAAACCATGGGGAAAATGTCTTTAGGCCATGTCAGAGACCTTCACAGCAGCCCTTCCCATCACAGGCCTGGAGGCCCAGGAAGAAAAAGTGGTTTCGTAAGCTGAGTCCAGGGTTCTGACACTGTGTGCAGCCTAGGAACTTGGTGTCCGACGTCCCAGCTGTTCCAGCCATGGCTGAAAGGGGTCAATGTACAGTTCAGGCTGTGACTTCAGAGTATGGAAGCCCCAAGCCTTGGCAGCTTCCATGAGATACTGAGCCTGCGGGTGCACAGAAATCAAATATTGAGGTTTGGGAACCTAACCTCCACCTAGATTTTAGAGGATGTATGGAAACGCCTGAATGTCCAGGCAGAAGTTTGCTCCAGGGGCAGGGTCCTCATGAGAACCTCTGCTAGGGCAGTGCAGAAAGGAAAGGTGGGATCGGAGCCCCCACACAAAGTCCCTACTGGGCTACTGCCTAGTGGGACTATTAGAAGTGGGCCATCATCCTCCAGACCCAAGAATGGTAGATCCGACAGCTTGCATCATGTGCCTGGAAAAGCTGCAGACACTCAATGTCAGCCTGTGAAAGCAGCCAGGAGAGAGGCTGTACCCTGCACAGCCACAGGGGTGGAGCTGCCCAAGACCATGGGAACCCATCTCCTATATCAGTGTGACCTGGATGTGAGATCTGGAGTGAAAAGAAATCATTTTGGAGCTTTAAAATTTGACTGCCTCACTGGATTTTGGACTTGCATGGGCCCTGTAACCCTTTTGTTTTGGCCAATTTCTCCCATTTGAAATGCCTATATTTACCCAATACCTGTACCCCTGTTGTATCTAGGAAGTAACTAGCTTGCTTTTGATTTTATAGGCTCATAGGCAGAGGGGACTTGTCTTGTCTCAAATGAGACTTTGGACTGTGGACCTTTGGGTTAATGCTGAAATGAATTAAAACTTTGAGGAAATGTTGGGAAGGCATGATTGGTTTTGAAATGTGAGGACATGAGATTTGGAGGGGACAGGGGCAGAATGATATGGTTTGGCTGTGTCCCCACCCTAATCTCAACTTGAATTTTATCTCCCAGAATTCTCAAGTGTTGTGTGTGGGGGGGACCCAGGGGGAGGTAATCGAATCATGGGGCCAGTCTTTCCCATGCTAGTCTCATGACAATAAGTTTCACAAGATCTGATGGCTTTATCAGGGGTTTCTGCTTTTGCTTCTTCCTCATTTTTCTCTTGCTGCTGTCATGTAAGAAGTGCCTTTTGCCTCCTGCCATGACTCTGAGGCCTCCCCAGCCATGTGGACTGTAGGTCCAATTAAACTTCTTTTCCTTCCCACTCTCAAGTCTGTCTTTATCAGCAGTGTGAAAACAGACTAACATATAAAGACAGTGATAAAATAACACATTTTTATTTTCCTTTTCCTTTTCTGAGACAAAATCTTGCTCTGTCACCCAGGCTAGAGTGCAGTGGCACAATCTTGGCTCACTGCAACCTCTGCCTCCTAAGTTCAAATGATTCTCTTGCCTCAACCTCCCTAGTAGTTGGAGTTTCAGGCACACACCATCATGCCTGGCTAATTTTTGCATTTTTAGTAGAGATGGGGTTTTGCCATGTTGGCCAGGCTGGTCTAGAACTTCTGGCCTCAAGTGATCTGCCCACCTCAAACTCCCAAAGTGCTGGGACTACAAGCATGAGCCACCATGTCCGGCCAACATTTTTTATCTAAGAGAAATTCCTATGAAGAAAATAAAATAGTCAGAAGGCATGGTGACCTTCTACATTACAGATCATTTTCAGTCTTTCAATTCAAATCATGTTTTGAATATACTACTACCAGAAGTGTTTTCTGATCCTAAAATTGCAGGCACCTATTGATGTGTCAGGGTAAAACCTACTGTAATAATTTAAAAATGCAATAGTTCATTTATGGACATTATTGAAGATCTAAATAGATTTAAATCATTTATGACAAAAGATCTAAGCCTTTTTACAGGATAGCCACAGATTCAAGTCACGAGGAGGCATAAAACAACTTTTCCTTTGCTTTCTCATGAAAAATGTTTGCTCATAAAGCTATTGTGAATGAAATCCCTTCCAGGTGAAACTTCAGAAACAGAAGCTTCTGCAGAGACTATTTTTGAGTTAGGAGTGAACAAGAAAAATGTACTGCTTTTGGCAGAGATAATCCAAGTAAAAATTTTGGTGGATATTTTCATATAGGTGAAATGTTTATTTAAAGTTGAAACAGAACAGAACACAAATGAGTATACAGAAAATAGTTGTGCTTCCCATATTCTGCAAAAAAAAAAAAAGTATCTGATATTCATTCTACTGACATTGAAGTAATTGTCATAAAATTGTTCTCTTAGTTCGGCATTTCCTGTCTGAATTTATCAAAGGATTTTTGTGATTTTGTTAGTATCTAGTATTTTTTAATTCTCTTATTCAAGACAATATTGACTCTCTACAAAATATAGCTCAGCTGGAAGATTTTTCAGTTTGTTTTGGAAGCATTGAAATTATACTTTAATTCCGAAGAAAAGGCTCCCTAAATTGTTTTTGACTTTTTAAATGGTCCATTGAGTGAAACCTACTTATTTCTTGTTCATAGTTTTCAATGTTTCTTTCTCAATAGGATTTTGGAAAGTGAAAGAACAGCAATGTTATTGAAGTGCTCCATTGCTTAAAGAAGTTATTGAATATATGGGCAAAGAACATGAACAGACACTTCTCAAAAGAAGACATAGACACAACCAACAATAATACTAAAAAATGCTCGACTTCACTAATCATTAGAGAAATGCAAATCAAAACCACAGTGAAATGTAATCTCATACCAGTCAAAATGGCTAATATTAAAAAGCAAAAAGAAACAGATGTTGGTGAGATTTTTAAGGGAATGCTTATAAACTGCTGACAGGAAGTTAAATTAGTTCAGCCGCTATGGAAAGCAGTTGGGAAATTTCTAAAATAACTTAAAACAGAACTACCATTCAATTCAGCAACCCCATGACTGGGTATACACCCAAAGGAATATGAATCATTCTACCATAAAGAGACATGGACATGCATACCTATGTTCATCACAGTACTATTCACAATAACAAAGATATAGAATCAACCTAATGCCCATCAGTGGTGGACTAGATAAAGAAAATGTGGTATGTATATACCATGGAATATTATGCAGCCATAAAAAAGAATAAAATCATGTCCTTTTCAGGAACACAGATGCAGCTGGAGGCCATTTTCCTAAGAAAATTTGTGTAGTAACTGAAAACCAAATATCACTTGTTCTTATTTATAAGTGGGAGCTAAATATTGAGAATACAAGGACACAAAAGAACAACAGACACTAGGGCCTACTTAAAGGTGGAGGGAGGGAGGAGGGTGAGAAACAAAAAGCTACCTTTTGGCTACTATGCTCACTATCTGAGTCATGAAATCATTTGTATCCCAAACCTCAGTGACATGAAATTTACCCATGTAACAAATCTACACATGTATTCTCTGAACCGAAAGTAATGGTTGGAGAGAAAAAATAAATAATTGATAAATACTCAACCCCTTATATGTCAATTCTTTTTTTAAAGGATAACCTTACTCATTAAAAGAAAAGAAATTCTGACCTGAATGGATAATTATCATGGCACTAGCTATAACTATCCTTTGAAATAGATTTCATTGCTAGAAAAATTTGATCCTTTTACATGAATATTACTATATATTCTTCTAGTATGGGAATACATGAAATCATCATATGTAATACTAAAACAGAAGGGGATTAAAAATCGTGATAATATTCTTTGTTACCAGAAAACATTGAAAAAAATCATTAGTCACAGATGAAGCACAATCTTGAAAAATGGTAAAGTAAGTTATGTCATGTTTAACAAATCAAATTTGAAGATAAGTTATCTAAGTTGTTAACTTTATGTTCTCATTAATAATTTTTAATAGACAAAATAATTAAATAGGTTGGCAGTGACCAGTTTAGAATGTATGTTACAATGTAAGTAGGCTTTAACTGTAAAGAAATTTGTAAGCAAATTCTGGAAAACAAAGAATTCATAAAGAGAGAGAAATCTCTCTCAGACTACTCAGTAGACTGCAAGGAATGCTTCTCAGATGATGAGGAAAAGATGGTCTCATAAGAAGTGATCTCAAGTGTTGAAGAGAAAATGACTCTAATCTCATGATACCCTTCTAGAATATAGAAAAAAGGAACACTCCCCAATTCATTTTTATACTGCCAAATCTCCGATACAGAAACCTGACAAGGAAAATACAGGAAGAGCAACTTATAGGCCAATTTCTCTAATAAACATAGAAGTGAAAATTCTAGACACAGTAACAGCAGATTTTTCAGATTATAAATCTGAAATTTAAAAAATAATACACTTGGAACAAGGTGACATAGCATTAGAAAGCCAACGTATGTTATATTATTATAAAATGCAAAATTCATATAATTTAATGACAAAAATCATATTTTTATTTTTATCATTAAAAAAATAAACATATACTCAGTATAGAAAGAAGGTTTATGCTGAACGTATATCTAGCATAAATAAAGAATCCTTTAATAGCCCAGGAATGAAAGAAAGATTATTTTACCTGCTAAAGTGTACCATACTATGGAGAACTTTTAACACATTTCTGTTTAGATCATGATGCTCTACACAACTATTTAACATTATATTGCATGTGCTTGCCTCCACAGTAAACCAAGATTTGTAACCAAAATATATCAAAATATACAAGATAAAACAATATTGTTGTTACTCATAAAATATATGATCGTGCATATGGATAATCTAAAACACATTGTAGAAAGAATATGAAAAATAAGAATCTTACTGGATATTAGATGCTTATAACAAATTCCATTATATTTTTATTTATCTGGAACAATTAACAATAAAATTTTAAAGTGTCAAGCACCTTGGAAGAAATCTAATAAAGTATGTATAAGACATTTACAGAGAAATCTTGCAGCCTTAATGAGAGAAATTAAAGAAGACTTTACTAAGTGTAGAGATAAACATGTTCGTTAATTAAAAACACAATATCATAAAGATATAAATTCTACTGAAATTTAGTTAAAAGGTCAATATAATCCCAGTGGAATTCCCACCATCAATTTTGTGGAATTTGATAACCTGACCCCAAAAGTTTATAAGGAATAGAAAAGTGTTAGTAAGGAGGGTCCAGACCAACATAAAGAAAAACAAAGCAAAGGTGTTTTCTTACTAGATATTAAGGCTTATTATAAATCTATAGTAATAAAGAATGTTTTTGTTGGTAAATAGAATGAAGCAGTTCAACAGAACAGAGAGAACAGACACAGACCCACTCATGGTACTTGATATATATTAAAAAAAAAAAAAGAAGACAGACGTTTGAAGATCAGTAGGGAATGGACTTTTTTTAAAATGGTGTTACCTCAATTAGGAATCCATTGGAGAAAATGAAATTTGATCCCAACTTAATACTTTGTGAAAGATAAATTCCAGTTAAATTTAAGCCACGTATATAAATACCCAACATATGAAATGTTTAGAATACAATAGATAAGGCTGTCAAAATGATTATAGCATAGGAAAAGACTACTAAACAAAACATGAAAATCACCCAGTCAAAAAAAATATTAAGTTAAATTGCATTAAACTGAAAGAAAAAATGTTTATTAATTCAGGAGACCAGGTAAAATATTTAGAAAGATTAGTCACCAACTGAAAGAAAAAATTTTCTTATAATACAGTTGACAAAGGATTCAAGTACAGAATATATAAAAATTTCTACAACTCAATATTAATATTATAGACAACAAAATAGACAAAAGGATGAAAAACTTAAACAATGTCTTCACAAAAAGAAATCCAAACAGTCAATACATCTCTGAACAGGTATTCAAGTTTCACTGAAATGAAAATTCAAACTCAAATGTGATACAGTTATGTATTTGATACAACAGATTGGCAATCACTGACTAGGTTTGGCAACAATGTGTCCAAATAGAAATTCTGATCCACTGCTGTGGGAATATTAATAGGTAAATTTCAAAATAACTTTGACATTATCTCATAAAGTTGAAGATGAAAATGAACTGTAATACAGAAGACAATCTTTAGGTATATACCATATTTAAACTCATGTGCACCAGGAAATCCATACAAAACTGATCATTGAATCACTACTTGCAATAGCAAGAAATATAAATGACTCACAAATTTATCATTAGTAAAATGGATAATTACATTTTGATATTTTCATATAATGAAATATTTTTCAGCAATAAAAATAAATGAACTATGTTTACATGGAACAACATAGATAATTTTCACAATTATAATTTTGATAGAAATAAACAAGACCAAAAACCTCCAAGTCTATTTTGATTATATAAAATTCAGGCTAAATTAAATAGTATATTGTTTATGGTTTCATCATATGTGGCAAAACAAACAAACAAACAAACAGAAAAGCAAATAGAGCATTCAAGAGTCAGAGTAACACTCTGGTGGAAAGGGAATGCAGATGAGCAGCTAATAAGTGAATGTACAAGAAGCTGCCGATGTACTTGCTGGCTGGCAGTGTTCTAGTTCCTTACCTAGATGGGGTTTACACTATTTCTACTTTATTCTTTAAACTGTACATGTATGCACTTTTTCTATATGAATAGTATATCTCTCAATAATTTAAAAATAACTTTAAAGTTATAAGTTCTAGGAAGTCAAAAAATGTTATTTTGGGGGAATTATTCAGCGTATTATTGATAATTTTAAAAAGCAAAATTTTACAGCCAAAATCTAAAAATCTGTGTTATCATTCAGAAAATATTTAGTAATGTAAGACCATAAGATTAATAATTTAAAGGTCATTTTTGAAAATTAAGTTTCAATTTCAAAATGAAATCTTCAAGAAACAACTGGCATTCCTAGATGCATTAAAATGTGCCAGATTTTACCAACAAAGAGGTCCTGGTGTTTAGCAAATTATTTTGAACAAGAAATCATTGGTGCAATGTGTTAATCCAGCTAAATTTTCATGTCGTTGCCACATTTCTGTCAGTTTCACCATTGTGTCTTTATATAGAGATACATTTTATTTCAATGACCATGTCAAAGTGATAACTGCAAGTAGTATGTTGCTCTAAAATCAAAAAAGTCATTGCAACTGTTGCTCTAGCTATTGTATGAATGGGGAAATGAACTCTACCAGTAACATGACATGAAAACCCAATGCATTTTGATCAACCTAAATGTCAGCTGGTTTCCATTTCACTTTAATTCACCCTTCTGGGAGCTCTGGCTGGGAACCAGCCTGTTGCCACTATTATTATTGTAAGATGCCCAGCCTACATCTGTAATGACGGCCAAATGACTGAAGGAGCCTGCAGTGTTTTTAAAACACACCTTTCTTTCCTCCTACACAGCATAAGGAACAAGAATAGAGCTTTTCTTTGAGGTGACAATCTGCTACTGTAATATGAATGAGCTAAGTGAACTAAATGCATGCCTTTGAGGAAAATTTAAAAAAAGCTTAAAACTAGCAACTCATTTGTCACTTAAAAGGTTTCCCAAGATATTAAAAGCACCACCTTTAGTTTAAAGGTTGCCAGCTCCCTCAATTTTCCCTGAACATCCACTAGTTCAGAGAGCGCTAGTTCCTGAAGGAGCTGGGCCAGGCAGGAGGAACGTAGGGGCAGTCAGGAAATGTCAAAAGACCCCAAGGTACTTGATAAGGGGCTGAACCATGCTTTTAAGGCTGCAATGGTACTTTCTTAATTTCCACTGATCAAATAATGATATTCTTACAAAAACTTCACACATTGCTCTGTGATCATAAAAGGATCACTGTATTATAACATGGGGCTTCATTAATCTCTAAGGTAGAGAACACCAACATTTTCACAGATAAATTTGTGAAATTGAAGAGAATATATCGAATTTAGAAGAAATTATTGTATAAATGATTGTGCCACCTTCTGGAGAATTGTGTAAGTGTAGATTGAGTATAAATGGCTTTCAGTGGAGTGTGTAAATAATTCATTAGGCAGGAAATGAAAACTGACCATTTTGCTATTAGGAACATAGTAAGGCTTCTTTTTCCTTTATAAGAAAGCTTTTCATGACAGATGAGAATCAATTATTTGATCAAATGCCTTTTCTGCATTTTGAAACAGCACAGTTCTAATGTGTTCTCCCTTCTTACTCTTTATGAATGTGAATTCTTATTACACACATTTTATTGCTGGTAGACAGCAACTTATAACCCTGGCCTTAAAGCTATCAAGACACTCTCTAGGAGTTCATTAGAAATATAGTAGTATTCTGTCCCTCTCTGACCTTATCTGCAACAATTTAGCCTCTTCCCCCAATATTTCAGGGTTTTATAAAAATTATTTTTATTGACATGGAATAATTATATACATTTATGGGATACAACATGATGCTTTGATACATGTATACATCATGTAATGAGCCAATCGGGCTAGTTAACATTAATTACTTCACATACTTATCATTTATTTATGGTGAGAACATTTAAAATCTACTTTTAGCAATTTTGAAGTATATAATACATTTTTAACTATACTCACCATGAAGTGCAATAGCTCAAGAAGCTTATTACTCTTTTCTAACTGAAACTTTGTGCCCTTTGATTAATATTTCCCCTTTTCCACACCCCACCTCTACCCCAGCCTCTGGTAACCACAAGTCTACTCTCTACTTTTATAAGTTCAAATTTGTAGATTCCACATTTAAGTGAGAACATGCAAGATTTGCCTTTCTGTGCTTGACTTATTTTACTTAGCTTAATGTCCTCTAAATCTACCTATGTTGTTGCAAATGACAACCATTGTTCTTTAAGGCTGAATAATATTTTAACATGTATATATACCACATATTTTAAATCCATTCATCTGTTGATAGGCACTTCAGCTATTTTCAAATCTTCGCTACTGAGAATAATATTTCAATGAACACACAAGTGCAAACATGTTTCCAACACATTGGTTTTGATTTCATTAGATAGAAATCTAAGCATGGGATTTCTGTAATTTTTAGTTTTTTTTTGAGAAATCTCCATATTGTTTTCTATAATGGTTGTATTAATTTATATTCCCATCAACAGCGTACAAGGGTTTCAACTTCTCCACATCCTTGCCAACACCTGTTATCTTTCATCATTGTGACAGTAGCCATTTCAGTAAGTAAGAGGTAATATTGCATTAAGGTTTTAATTTTCATTTTGCTGATAATTCGTGATGTTGAACACTTTAGACCAAATTGGTCTAACAGACATGTACAGAACATTCCATTCAACAGCAACAGAATAAACATTCTTCTCAAGTGGGCATGGAACATTCTCTAGGATAGATCATATATTAGGCCTCAGGCTAAGTCTTAACAAATTTAAAAAGATTGAAATCATATCAAATATCTTTTAAGACCACAATCTCATAAAACTAGAAATCAGTAACAGAGGGAATAATGCAAAATTCATAAATATGTGAAAACTAAACAATATGCTCAGGAACAATTACTGAGTCCAAAAAGAAATTATAAGATATTTTGGGACAAATCAAAATGCAAATAAAACATAGCAAAACTTATGAGCTGTAACAGAGGCTGTTCCAAGAGAAAAATTTATAGCATTAAATGCCTGTATCAAAAAAAAAAAAAAAAAAAAAAAAAAAAACAAAAAAAAAAAAAAAAAAAAAAAAAAAAAAAAAAAAAAAAAAAAAAAAAAAAAAAAAACAAAAGATATCAAGTATACAACTTAATGTTACACCTCAGGAAACTAGAAATAGAAGAACTAACTAAACCCAAAGTTAGTAGAACAAATGAAATAATGAAGATTAGAGAACACATGAATAAAATAGTCTAGGAAAACAATAGAAAATAACAACTAAATTAACCATTGGTTTTTGAACAACTAAACTGGCAAATCCTTTTCTAGACTAACAGAATAGAGAGATAGCTCAAAAATAAAATCAGAAATGAGAGAAAAGACATCACAACTGATAATACAGAGGTAAAAATGCTAGTAAGAGATGACTATGAACCATATACATTAACTAATTGTATATTATAGAATTGATGAATTCCTAGAAAAATATAACCTACCAAGAGTGAATCATGGATTTACAGAACATGTGAACCAAACGATAATCAGTAAAGACATTAAATCAATAATAAAAGGTCCCCATCAAAGAAAACCCCAGGACAGATGGCTTCATGGCTGAATTTTACCAAACAATTAAAGAACAAGTACCAAACTTTCTCAAACTCTTCCAAAAGTCTAGGATGAGGGAAAACTTTTAAAATCATTTTACAAGGCCAGCACTACTCTGATAGCAAATCCAGACAAAGACAAAATAACAACAACAATAACAAAACTCTACAATCCAATGTCCTTAATCAACATAGAAATCTTTAACAAAGTGCTAGGAAACCTTATTCAACAGTAATTAAAAGATCATCTAAGATAAAGTGGAATTTATCTTTGGGACGTTTAAACATGCAAAATAAATAAATGTGATCCACCACATGAACAGAATGAAGGTCAAAAATATTATGATCCTCACAATAGTGGCAGAAAATGGAGAAAATCATTTGAAAAAAATGTAGTATTTTTTCATAAGAACTCTCAACAAATAGATATATAAGGATTATTCATTAACCCAATAAAAGCCATATATTGCAAGCCCACAACTAACATCACACTCAATGGTGAAGCGCTGAAGATGTTTAATATCAGGAATAAGACAAAGATAACCATTCTCATCACTTCTATTCAATATAGTACTGGAAATCCAATTCAGAGTAATTAGACAGAAAAGGAAATAAAAGGTATCCAAATTGGAAAGGAAAAAGTAAAATTATCTCTGCTTGCTGATGACAGAATCTTATATATATATAAACTTAAAGAATTGATCAAAAATTGTTAGAACTGATCAATGAATTCAGTACAGTTGTAGGTTACAAAATCAACATATTAAAATTAGTAGCATTTATATACACTAACAATGAACTACCTGAAGAAGAAATTTTAAAAATAATCCTATTTACAATAACATCAAAAAATTAAATACATAAAAGTAAATTTAACCAAGAAAGTGAAACATCTCTATACTAAAAACCATAAAACATTGATTAAAGAAATAGAAGAGGACATAAATAAATGGAAAGCTATCTAGTGTTCATGGATTGGAATAATTAATATTGTTAAAATATTCATACTACATGAAGGGACCTACAAATTCAATGCAGCCCCCATCATAATTCCAATGACTCTTTTGTTATAGAAATAGCAAAACACAATCCTAAAAATTGCATGTAACCACAAAAGATTCCAAATAGCCAAAGAAATCTTGAGCAAAAAGAACAAACCTGCAGCCATCAAACTCTCTGATTTCAAAGTGTATTGCGAGGTTATAGTAACTAAAGCAGAATGGTACTAGGGGAACAACAGAACAGGCTAGAGAGCCCAGAAGTAAACCCATCTGTCTATGATCAATTGAATTTCAAAAGAGGGGCCAAGAACACATGATGTGTGAAAAACAGTGTCCCTGATAAGTGGTATTGGGAAAACTGGCTGTCCAAATACAGAATGAAATGAAGAATGAAACTGAATCCTATACATCCCTTATATAAGAATCAACTCAAAATGGATTACAGACTGAAATCTAAGACCTGAAACCATAAAATTGCTAGAAGAAAACACACGGGAATACTTACATGACATTGGTCTGGGCAATGATTTCTTGTATATGACCCCCAAAACACAGGCAACAAAAGCAAAAATAGACAAATGGGATTGCATCAAACTAAAAGCTTTTGCACAGCCAAGGAAACAGTGAAAAGGGTGAAGAGATAACCCACAGGCTGGAGGAGAATATTTGGAAATCATACAACAGATAAGGGTTTCATATCCAAAATGTATACGTAACTTCCATTACTAAGTAACAAAAAAGAAAAAAGAAACAAATAACTCTATTTAGAAAATGGTCACAAGACCTGAATAAACATTTCTGAAAAGAAGATATGTAAAAGGCAAACTAATACATGGAAAAAATATGGTTTTAAAGCCCAGCACTTCTAACATAGTATTTTAAGTCACTACAATAGAGAAGGACGTTTTTTGAAGGTGTCTGCACTGAGAAATTTGTACTTGAGCAGCATTAGTATCCAGAACTCTTTCCCTAGTTTTCCAACCAATAAACAGTAGTTTTCCTAAAATGTCCTGAAATGAATACCCAAGCATACATGTGCACGAAACACACACACACACACACACACACACACACACACACACTTCCCTGTGTATGCTGTGTTGTGTTCAAATGTTTTAAATTTAAATAATGTCTAAAGAAAAGGTTCAGTTATGTAATCATTGGTTACTTTTCCTTCAGCCTTGAAGGGAGGAGAAAAGAAAAAGCAAGAGAGAGAGGGTTTAGGCAAAGTTGATTTGAAAAAAGTAAGCCTTGGAGAGGGATTCCATGAGGGAAACTCCATTTTTGGCTTGAAGAGTCTACCATCAGAGTGGCTAGTAAAGTCTTGCAAGCAAGATTCTGGGGAGATGGGGCTGGCTGGAAAAGTCCTGAGGTGGCAGGACTGCATCCACTAAGCAACCACCACACTTACCTAGTATAATATGGGTCAAAAAAGCCTCCTAGCGTTACGATACAACAAAGTGTTAACAGTGGATTTCTGGATTTTGTGATTTTTGCCATTTTCTTTGTGTTGTTCTGTGCTTTCTATAATGTGAAAAGGATGCAAATTTAAATAGCTTGAAAATGATTATTCAGACTTTTTTAGATAGAAGTTATATATCCAATTTATTTGGGTTCAAGAAAGACAATTTTCCTCAAAATTGCTAGTACTCTAACAAAATATTTAAATTTGCTCTTTAGCTCAACTAAGTTCTCTAAGTTCCAGTCAAGAGGATAAGTAAGATAATCATCCCTTGCCACTGGATGGACATTTTGGATTTATTAAAACATCAACTTCATTTACTCATCAAAAAAAGAAATTTGCATTTTGATTTCATATTTATTTGTGCATCTTGTTACATGATAGTGTTTCTTAAGCTTTTAATTTTTGTGGTAACCTAGTAGGTATATATATTTGTGAGCTACACCAGATGCCTTGATACAGGCATGCAATGCACAATAAACACATTATGATAAGTGAAGTATCCATCCCCTTGAGCATTTTTTGTGTTATATATAATTCAATTATGCAATTTTAGTTATTTTTAAATGTACAATTAAATTGACTATAGTCACCCTTTTGTCCTATCAAATACTAAGTCTTATTCAACCTTTCTAAGTATTTTTTTTAAACATTAACAATCCTTACTTCCTCCCAGCCTGAAACTACCCTTTTGAATCTCTGGTAACTATCCTTATGTCTCCATTAGTACAATTGCTTTTATTTTTTTTAGCTCCCACAAGTAAGTGAGAAAATGCAGTTTTTCTTTATGTTCCTGGCTTGTTTTTTGGGTAGGGGGGTAGGGGGAGCATAAAACAAGAAACATTCCCTCATAGTTTCAGAGGCCAGAAGTCTGAAATCAGGGTATCTGTAGATTTGTTTGGTTCTGGAGCCTCTGAAGGACAACCTGATCCCTGCTTTCCTCCTAGTTTCTGGTAGTTACAGACAATCCTTGTTATTCCTTGGCTTGCAGCTGCAATCTCCAATCACTGCCTCTGTCTTCACTGACCATTTACCCTGTGTGTCTCCTCTTGTCTCTCTGCATTGACATGGTTTTCTTATCCAAATGTCCATCACTAGATTTAGGGTCTACTCTAATGTAGTATAATGTCTTCCTAAGTAATTACATCTTCAAAGACCCTATTTCCAAAAAAGGTCATATTTGCAGGTATCAGAGAATAGGACTCAAATATATCTTTTTGCGGGGACATAATGCAACCCATTTTTGGAATCTTCTGGAAAGTTTTCTCATTCCTAACTAGAAAGTTCAGGGAAACAGTCTTTTTTCTCCTTTGGATTTTTTCATGTCTGGATATAATGCCTGAACCTGCTGTCACTGCCTTACTCTTAGTCTGGGGATAAAGGCAATATGCAAAGAAAGATAATTCCAGGAAGCCACATAGAATAGGAGCTAGTGCTAAAGAGCAGTGTTATATGAGATGAATTGTTTATTGTCTAAACAAGTTTTATTCAGGATTTCTAATAGTTGCAGCTAACAACATCTTAAGTGATATAATGACACTCAGATTCATTATTAATCAATCAGGCATGTGGTGGTGCTCCAAGGAAATAAAGGAAAATAGTTTTTAGGAAACTATGTCACAAATATGTGTACATGTATGCATATGTGTATCTATCAAGAAACAATAATATTTAGCTTCTGACACAGTTACTTTTTACCATACAAATATATTATCAAATGACTGTGTTTTATAGCTTATTTTAATTCAAGAGTTTCTCTGTAGGGCATCCCATCTACAGCCAACTTAAGGTTAATTTTTGATTATGCATGATACTTAGGGAGTTTGACCAACTTCGAACTCTGCTGTCAACTAAACTTTAATTGAAGAGTCTGAAGATTTTCCTGTGAGATCTGTAGTGTGATTACAGTGTATATATGAAAACACTTAGTTCTAAGAACAGAAAACTGAAGTTTGGCAAGGAAGTTGCTGTAGGGGTCTCTGAGAGAGGTGATGAGACCTTGACATTGAACAGTGGAAGTGATATTGGAAAGGATGGTTAGACCATCAAAGGAGGAATGTAAATTAAAATATTAATAGTAAATGGAAATAGATAAGGTACACAACAGAGCCAATTCTGATGCCAAGTGACTGTTCCCACGCATGAGTACAGCAATGAGTTTAATGTTAAGTTCCGCAGTCTGTATGCTCTCCTTCCACCAAATGCACAGATTCTTTATCCATGGCACAGAGCTGCTGTTGGGGGATGATGGAAGGCTGGTGTTGGCAATTCAAGACTGCCTTTTCTACCCTCTTCAGTGCATCTTTCCATGACATAAAGTTAAAACCTGGTACTGTGATTGCTCACCTGATTTTTGGTTCTTGTACTGGTGCTTTTTTTGCATAGTTTTTGCAATTTGATGATTCTGCAGTGGGGGTCAATCAGAGCAGCCTTCTAATCCCTCATTTTGGTCCACCTATGATTGTATTTTTCAATGCATATATTTCCGTAGAAAGAATGTTAATCCCCTTTCACATATGGTTCAAATATTTTTATTTGCTTTTTGAATTCACTTTTGATATTTTCTTTGACATAGACTAATTTAAATATTGCTGATCATATTATTAGTGGCTTCTGGATGTGTCCTTAACAATAAATGTATTAAGGTAAAATCTGGATCCATCATGGATCTTACAATCCATTGGGAGGAACAGAAATGGGGAATAATTATAGCACAGCATAATGAGCACAAAACAATATGTTGTGGAATTATAAGAAAGGAATTGTTACATTCAAGGTACTACTGGGGGATTGACAGTTTCATGGAATATTCCATAGTGCTGAAAATAGGTGGGGCTGAGAGTAGGGGGAAAGGAGAAGTAACAGAAAGGTATAGAAAGAACTGAAGCTCAAGAAGCAGGAAGCCAAATTGTCAGATATCTATTTCATCCTGAAGAGTTGGATTTTACACCACAGTTATAAAAGAAAGATCTCCCTCATACATTCTTATCTCTTCTGTGCTATAACTCCAATTTCAACTTTGTTGTCTTTATTTGTATTGAACTACCAATGATTCCTTAATATTGCTCTCTCATTCTGAATCCTGCACACAATATCCTTGTCTTTCTTCTGCACTTGAACATTGGCACACTTATGCTTCAAATGTCAGCTTGGGCATGTTAACATCTCTGGGCCTCCTCTCAAGTATAATAGAACAGCTGTTCCCCTCATACCCTAGCATTCACCTTGGGTATAAGCCTTCTTAACATATGGTACCCAGAGCTATAATCATTTACGCTCAGGTATAGGTTTAGCTACAGGATAAACTGATTGATATCATGCTCTTTTCACACCACAGTATTAGCCCAATGTCTGACAAATATTCAGCACTGAATGAATCCTTTCTGAGTGAACAAATGAGCAAACAAGTGAGTGAGATTAAAGTGTATTTAATCAGAATACAGTTCTTGATGAACTAAGGAGATATGAACTTGAAAAGACAAGTTTTCCAGGTGATTTACACTACTGGAAACCTACTGAATATTCTCTAAGAAAAAACTGAGTAGTAAAGCAAATTGTCCACCCAATGTTTCTTTCAAGCCACATGAGTAGCTAACTGACCTATCTAGCCATATTTCTCTATGGCAATTATAGATTTTATGCCAAGATCCTTGTCCAAGCTTTGAATCTGCCTTTCATTAAACCACAACATAAGTTGTTATTGTTCAGGCCTTCAACTATCTGAAATCATTAACAACTCATATGTTAATAATACAGAAACACCCTCACAGACACATCTAGAATAATGTTTAATGTTTAACCATGTATCCTGGTACCCTACATCCCAGTTCAGTTGACACAAAATTAACCATCACAGGCAGTTCCTCAAAAAGTAATAAACAGAATTCCCATATGATTCAGTAATTCTACTTCTATGTATATATGCAAAAGAACAACTTCCTCTGAAATTACATTTTTGTACCTAGAATTATAGAATTTAGAATAATTTGGAAGTATTAGCAATATTTTGTCCAACCATTAACATTTCATAATTTTCTCATCAGTCTTATCCTAGTTAGCCTCAAAATTTCTAACCAGTAGAATTGTCTCTCTGCTTATGGCTTGCTGACCCAGGATGTGTATGAAGGAGACTGACTCTGAGAGTAGGAATATAAGGAAGAAGTTACCAGGGCATGCTGCATAACAAAGGGGTGGGCCTCTACTAGTAGTTCTAACTCCGTAAGTGCTATATCCGAATAAATAAGCCAAAATTGTTGAATTGGCAGAATAGAAGTCTTAGTAGCACAATTAGGTGAGTATAATTAACAATAATTTATTGTAAGTGGGAGGTAAGATGACTGAATTGAAGCCTCCACTGATCATCCCCCCAGCACATACACACACAAGAACAGCAAATTTTAACAACTATACACACACACACACACACACACACACACACACTCACTCTCTCTCTCTCTCTCTCTCTCTCTCTCTCTCAAAACACCATCTTGAGAACTGCAAATTAGGTGAGTAATCACAGCATCTGATTATAACTTCTTATTGCTGAAAGAGGAGCTGAAGAGGGTAGTAAAGACAGTTTTGAATCGCTGACACCAGCCCCTTGACCTCCGGCAGCAGCTTCATGGCACAAAAAATATGTGCACTTGGCAGACAACACAGAGACTGAAGGACATGGCATTGAACTCAGTGCTACCCTGTCACATGGAAGAGTATAGTGGTGCTAGGGTCAGCCAGTACCCATCCACGGAGGGCACATTTGAATCAGCCCTAGCAAGAGAAGAATTACCCATCCCAGGGTTCAGAAATTACATTTTTTTGGCAAACCTTGCCACCAGCAGCCTAAGTGCTCTAGTATCCGAGGTAAACTGGAAAGGCAGTCTAGGACACAAAGGCCACAATTCCAAGATAAGTCCTAGTGCAGGGCGGTTCTTAGAGCCAGTGGGGTAGGATGACATGTGACCTAGGGAGATACAAGCTGGGGGGCTAAAGGGTGTGCTTGCACCACTCTTATTAATAGAAGAATTGATCAAACAGAAGAAAGAATTAGTGAGCTTAATTAGGCTATTTGAAAGTACACAGAGGAGATGAAAGGCAAAGGAATAAAAAAGAATGATGCACACTTGCAAGATCTAGAAAATAGTCTCAGAACTGCAAATTTAAGAGCTACTGTCCTTAAAGAGAAGACAGAAAAATAGGTTTAGAAAGTTTATTGAAAAATATAATAAAAGAGAGCTTCCCCAAACTAGAGAAAGATATCAATATCTCAGTGCAAGAAGGTTATAGAACACCAAGTAGATTTTACCCAAAGAAGACTACTTCAAGGAGTTTAATATTTAAACTCCCAAAGGTCAAGGATAAAGAAAGGATCCTAAAATCAGCAAAAGGAAGGAAACAAATAAGATACAAAGCAGCTCCAATATGTCTGGCAGAAGACTTTTAAATGGAACCCTTATAGGCCAGGGTAGAGTGGCATGACATATTTAAAGTGCTGAAATAAATAAATAAACAAAAAAACTTGCCCTAGAATAAAAAATACTTCACACTTGAAGGAGAAATACTTTCCCAGAAAAACAAGAGCTGATGGATTTCTTCAATCCCAGACTGTCCTATAAGAAATGCTAAAGACACTTCTTCAATATCAAAGAAAAGGATGTTAAGGAACAATAAAAAATCATGTGAAGGTAAAGAACTCACTGGTAATAGTAAACACTCAGAAAAACACAGAATAGTAAAATACTGTAATTGTTGCAAGTAAAATACTCTTATTTTAGGCAGGAAGACTAAATGAACAAACCAAAAATAATAAATACAACTTTTCAAGACATAGTACAGTAACATATAAAGAGAAACAACAAAAAGTTAAAAAGTCGTGAAATGAAGTTAAAGTGTAGAGTTTATATTAGTTTTCTTTTGGCTTGTTTTTTGTTTATACAAACAGTGTTAAGTTGTCATTGGTTTCAAACAATGGGTTATATTTGTAATCCTTATAGTAACCAAATCAAGAAAACATACAATGCATACAAAAAAAAATAAAAGAAATTAAATCATAACCACTATAGAAAATTACTTTCACTAAAAGAAAGACAGATGGAAGGATAGAAGAAAGAGAAAATCATAAAAGAACCAGAAAACACATAATAAAAAGGCAGGAATATGTTCTGACTTAACAGTAATAATATCAAAGGTAAACAAATTAAGCTCTCCAATTGAAAGATGAAAAAACAAGACCCAGTGATCTGTTGCCTACAAAAACAAACAAAAAAACAAAACAAAACAAAAAACAAAAAAAAAAAAAAAAAAAAAAAAAAAGGATGGAATAAGATATTCCATGCAATGGCAGTAAAAAACTTGCAGGAGTAGCTATACTTATATCAGAAAAAAAAAAAAGAAAAACATATATGACAATACAAAGAATGTCATTCTATAATGATAAAGGGGTCAATTCAGTAAGAAGACATAACAATTGTAAATATAGAGGCACACAACACAAAAGCATCCACATATATAAAGCAAATATTATTCGAAATAATAATAGAGATATACCCCAATAAAATTGTAGCTGGAGACCTCAACACTTCACTTTCAGCATTGGATATATTTGCCAGAAAGAAAATCAATAAAAAAACATGAAACTTAATCTGCAGTAGAAATTAAATGGACCTAATAGATATTTACCCAATCTTTCATAGAAAGGCTACAAAATTCACGTTGTTCTCCTCAGCATATAAATTATTCTTAAAGATAGACCATATGTTAGGTCAGAAGACAAGTCTTAAAACATTCAAAAAAGGTAACATAATATCAAGCATCTTCTCTGACCAAAATGGAATAAAACTAGAAATCAAAAATGAGAAGAATTTTGGAAACTATAAAAACACATGAAAATTAAACAATATGCTCCTGAATGACCAGTGGGTCAACAAAAAAAATTAAAAAGGAAATTAAAAAATTTATTGAAACAAATGCTAATAGAAATGCAACATACGAAAACCAACAAGGTACAGCAAAAATAGTACTAAGAGGGAAAATTACAGTTGTCAGTGTCTACATCAATAAAAAGAAAAACTTCCAATAAACAATTTGTATTAAGTCCATTCTCAAGCTGCTATGAAGAAATACCTGAAACTGTGTCATTAATAAAGAAAAGGGGCTTAATTAACTCACAGTTTCACATGGCTGGGGAGACCTCAGGAAACTTAACAATCATGGAGGAATGTACCTCTTTACCATGCAGCAGGAAAGAGAATGAGTGTCAGCAAGCGAAATGCCAGATGCTTATACAACCATCAGATCTCATGAGAACTCACTCACTGTCATGAGAACAGCATGGGGGAACTGCCTCAGTGATTCAATTACATCCCACTGAGTTTCTCCCATGACATGTAGGGATTATGGGAAGTACAATTCAAGATGAGATTTGGGTGGGGACACAGCCAAACCATATGACAATCTAATAATGCATCTGAAATAACTAGAAAAGAAAGGGCAAATCACACACAAAATTAGAAGGAAAAAAATTATAAAGAATAGGGCACAAATAAATGTAATTGAAATAAACACAATACAAAAGATCAATGAAATAAAACTGTTTTTTTTTAAGATAAAGAAAACTGACAAACTTTTAGCCACACCGTCTAAGAATAAAAGAGAGAAAACTCAAATAAATTAAGAGAAGAAAAAGGAAATATTACAACTAATACTATAGAAATTCAAAAGATCACTGGTGGTTACTGTGAGCAACTATATGCTAACTAACAGGAAAATCTAGAAAAAATGGTTAAATTCCTAGACACAAATAATATACTAAGATTTAATCACGGAGAAGTCCACAACCCGAACAGACCAATAACACATAATGAGATAGAAGCTGTAATATGAAGTCTCCAAGTAAATAAGAGCCTGGGACTTGATGGCTACACGGTTGAATTCTACCAAACAGTTGAGGATGAATACCAATCCTACTCAAACTATTTTGAAAAACGGATGAGGAAAGGCTTCCAAACTTATTCTAGGACATCAGTATTACCCTGATACCAAAACCAGAGAAAGACACCTAAAAAAAGAACTAGAGGCCAATATCACTGATGAATTTTGATGCAAAAATTCTCAATAATAGCAATCCAATTTTAACAATATATCAAAAACTTCATTCATCATGATCAAGTGGGATATATTCCTGGGGTGCAAGAATGGTTCAACATATGGAAATCAATTAATGTGAAACATAATAACAACAGAATGAAAACAGGACAAAAACAATATAATCATTTCAACTGATATCGAAAAAAACATTTGATAAAATTCAACATCCCTTCTTGATAAAGACTTTCAAAAAACTAAGATAGAAGGAACATACTTCAACATCATAAATATTATATATAAAAGACCATAGCTAGTGTCATACTGAATGGACAACAATTGAAAGCCTTTCCTCAAAATATCTGGAACCACAAGGATGGCCATTTTCACCACTATTATTTAACACAGTACTAGAAGTCCTAGCTAGAGTAATCAAACAAGAGAAAAAAATAAAAGCATCAGAATTGGAAAGGAAGAAGTGAAATTATCTTTGTTTGCAGGTGATATAATCTTATATTTGGATAAATGTGAAAATTCCACCAAAAAGCTATTATAACTGATAAATTCAGTCAAGTTTCAGGATACAAAACTAGCATACAAATATCAGTATAATTTGTATATGACCACAGTAAACAATTGGAAAAAATAAAAAAGTAATCCCATTTACAATAGCCAAAAATAAAATTACCTAGAAGTTAACCAAATAAGTGAAACATCTTTACAATAAAACTTATAAAACATAGATTAAAAACATTGAAGAGCATGCCAAAAATGGAAATATATTCCATGCTCATGAAATGGAAGAATCAATATTGGTAAAATGTCCATACTACCCAAAGCAATCTACAGATTCAATACAATCCCATTCAAAACACCAATGACATTCTTCCCATAAATAGAAAAAACAATGCTAAAATGTATATGGTGACACAATATAGCCCAAATACTCAAAGCTATCCTAAGCAAAAAGAAAAAAAAACTGGAGGAATCACGTTACCTGACTTCAAATTACACTACAGAGCTATAATAATCAAAACACCATGGTAAGGGCGTAAAAACAGGCGCACAGACCAATGCAACAGAATAGAGAACACAGACACAAATCCACTTATCTAAAGTAAACTCATTATTGACAAAGGCGCCAATAATGTACATTAGGGAAAAGACAGTCTCTTCAAAAAATGGTGCTGGGAATAGCAGATATCTATATGCAGAGGAATGAAGCTAGACACCTGTCTCTTGCCATATACATAAATCAAAATGGATTTAATTATTTAATGAAATCTAAAGAGGCTAATAATTTATTAATTAAATCTAAAAAATGCAAAAAAATTAATTCTTTAATTAAATTTAAGACATCAAACTATGAAACTAATGCAAGAAAACACTGGGGAAAATCTCTAGAACATTGGTCTGGGCAAAAATTTCTTGAGTAGTATGCTACAAGCAAAGGCAACCAATGCAAAAATGGGCAAGTGGGATCACATTAAATTAAAAAGCTTCTGTACAGCGAAAGAAACAACTAACAAAGTGAAGAGACAAACCATAGAATGGAAGAAAGTATTTGCAAACTACCCATCTGAGGCAAGTAACTAATAAACAGAATGTATAAGGAGCTCAAATGACTGTCTAGGGGAAAAGTCTAACAATCTGATTAAAAATGGACAAAAGATTTCAATAGACATTTCTCGAAGGAGGACATACAGATAACAAACAGGCATATGAAAAGGTGCT
Organism: Cebus imitator; assembly: GCF_001604975.1. Classification (NCBI taxonomy): domain Eukaryota; kingdom Metazoa; phylum Chordata; class Mammalia; order Primates; family Cebidae; genus Cebus; species Cebus imitator. The sequence goes on along the minus strand of NW_016108083.1, from coordinate 167,250 downwards.
CAGCATCGTTGATCATCAATTGATCATCAGATAAATGCAAATAAAAAAAGTGAGACATCATCGCACCTCAGTTAAAATGGTTTTTATACAAAATATAGGCAATTATAAATGCTGAATAGGATGTATGAAAAAGGGAATCCTGGTACACTGTTGGTGGGAATATAATAAATTAGTAAAACCACAATGGAGAACAGTTTAGAGGCTCCTAAAAAAAAAAAAACTCACCTGAAAATAGAGCTACCACACAGCCCAGCAATCCCTTTACTGGGTATAAACCACAAAAAAGGAAATCAGGATATCAAATGGATATCTGCACTCCCAGGCCTTTTGCAGCTCTATTCACAATAGCTAACATTTTGAGGCAACGTAAGTGCCTATCAACAGATTAATGGGTAAAGAAAATGTGGTACTTATACACAATGGAGTACTATTCAGCCATAAAAACAAGATCCTGTCATTTGCAACAACATGGCTGCAGCTAGAGTTCATGATGTTAAATGAAATAAGCCAGGCACAGAAAAACAAACTTTCACGTTCTCACTTTTTGTGTGTGAAAACTAAATATTAAAATAATTGAACTCATGAAGGTAGAAAGTAGAATTATGGTTACCAGAGGCAAGGTAAGGTAGTGGAGTGGCAGGGAATGTGGGGATGGTTAATGGGTCCAAAAAGTAGACAGAAAGAATAAGACCTAGTATTTGACAGCACAACGGGGTGGCTACAGTCATTGATAATTTAATTGTTTGAGCAATTCTCCTGCCTCAGCCTCCTGAGTAGCTGGGATTATAGGCACACGCCACCATACCCAACTAATTTTTGTATTTTTAGAGACAGAGTTTTGCCATGTTGGCCAGGTTGGTCTCAAACTCCTGACCTCAGGTGATTCACCTGCCTCAGCCTCCCAAAGTGCTGGGGTTACAGGTGTGAGCCACCATGCCATGGCCTCTTCTTTGTGTTAGAAATAATCACAAAGGATAAATGCTTGAGGGGTTGGATACCTCAGTTATCATGATATAATTATTGTTCATTGCATGTCTGAATCAACATTATCTCATGGACCCTATAAATACATATACCTGTTTTGTACATATAAAAAGTAAAAAATTAAAAAGTATTAATTTTATATTTTACAATAACTAGAAGATTTAGAATGATATCAACACAAATAAATTGTATATATCACAATTAACCAGATTTGCTTATTAAACATTGTGTGCATATACTGAAAAAATCATATGTACCCCATAAATATGTACAAGTGTTATGTATCAATTAGAAAAGAAAAAGAAATCAAGAAAGTATTCTGGAGGAGGTAAGCACAGGTAGGAAAAAGAGAAGAGAGACTTAGCAATGAGAAAATGAGGCAAAATATATATAGCATAGAAAATCTTCAATCCTGTATTGTTTTGTTGCAATTCATTGATTTAGGAGGACTGTAAAAGGGCTGTCCTCTCATCTGGCTTTCCTCTGAAGTGCTTCTAAGGCATTACTTCTTTAGATCTTCCCATTGAAAGACTACTGGAGAGAGGCTACAGGCTGTTACCCCATGGATGTCGCAGAAGTCTAGTCTAAAATTGTCTGAAGTACATGTTGTGCCTCAGCATCCCTACTCTAATGACTGAAGTCAGAGTTGTGAAGAGGGGTGAGGTTGAACAGCTATCACTGAGGAATTAGAGTTATTATTCAACAATGCTTAACTGAAGAAAGGAAAAATAGCATACAAAACAGAACACTGGAGCAGATGCCACATCTTGTCTTTGAAATTCAAATGTAGGGAGCCTGCAGCTAGAGCACCACTGACATATCACATGCAGGGCATAGAGATGTAAGATATTTGCCAGATCTGGGTATGAGACTAATATATTACCAGGTTTATTCAACATTTAATCAAGATCAGAAGCTAGGTATGCTCAAATCTACAATTTGATCAATCTCAGTGTCTGTAGCTGAGTGAAGTTCTGATAAAATAAGGATAGACACTCATTATCAAAATAAGTAGCACATCGTGAATAAAATGATTATGGCTCAACATCAATTGGTAACCCAAATTGACCCTGGCAATTTAATCACAATGCAAACTCTCACTAATATTTGAATGAGATAAATATAATCTTATCACAACAAAAGCCCCTGGGAATTATAAGAGGTGGAAGCAAGGGAGGGAGATAAGGTTGAAAAACAATTGGGTACTATGCTCAGTACCTGGGCGATGGGATCAATTGCATCCCAAACGTCAGCATTACATGATATAACTATGTAACAAACTTGTACGTGTAACCCTGAATCTAAAGTAAAAGTTGAAATTATTTTTAAAAAGACAAGCAAAAGATGACATTAAATACTAGCATCAAGCAACTATTTTGAACATTTAAATAAAGGCATTAGAAAAATAAGACATCAGCAATTAAAGTATTTCCATTGATAAAATATATGCAAAGAAAACTCCCCACCAAAAAAAAAGAAAAGGAAAGAAATACACTCTAAAGGGAACTTTTCATTTTTTTCCCACCACTCTTATCTCACATTTTGTCTTTTGGCATGTCAAACTTGAAGACACTCCAATTTTTAAAAAAATAATTTAGCAACTTTAGCCAGGTAAGAAATTGAACCAGATACCATGAGAGTAACTGGCCAATTGCTCAGACAAGGCCACCAATTTTCTAGATACACTAATTTTTTTTTTCAAGAGTTGCTCTTCATTAAGGGAATTTATTTTCAAGCAGATCACTGTTCTGATTTGCTTGGAAGAAAAAGAAATAAAGGAATTGAAGAAAGAATAAGACTAAAATTTAGTATTTGGCTAGACTTCCAACTTCTTAGAATTATTAACTTTGGCAACAGTGAGACCTCGAGAGGACCAAGCCTTCTGAAAAGATCTGAACACTGCAATCATGCATGTATATAGTACGTATATCATTTTCTTATTTAATATTTTTTCTAATAAAAGTAATTCTTCTTGCAAGGCTATCGCGGGATTGTATCAGAACAATTTCCTGTTGGATGCTGTAGTGTAGTAAGTAAAAGGATAAATAGGTATATATACACTATCTCACCTGCTGAATCCTCAAGGGGTTTAGAAGATCAACATATATACCACAACAAAAAAGAAGTCTAGTGGCTATAGTAGATATGTCCTTAATGGAACTACTGTTGTCAAACAACCTTTAAAAAATACGTGCACAGCAACTTACAGGCACTTTGTCTCTTGAAAGAAACTGGTCTTGTGACTTTAATTCATTGTCCAGCTGGCATTGAAGAGATACTCTAAGAAGTAAGCCCAAAAAACTCACCTAAATTTTGTGAACAGAGACCATAACTCTTTTCATTAGCTTTGCTGAATACCTAATACAGAGCTTCACGCTAAACAGTAGTTCAAATAATAAATGAGCAAAGTGTTTTACCTGTTCCTATTTCACTTCTAGCTTCATTTTTACATTTGTTAATTGTTTTGCCTAAAAAACTCATTTTTTCCATTTTATTATTATTCCATTTCCTTACTCTTTCTCTGGCTATACATGCTCTCAAATTTTCTGGGTGTTACATCAACTTTTCTCCATGTTTACTTTCATCTTTCCATTTATGTTTGACACATTCATAATGCCCCTGGGTAACATCATGCTTGCCAGACCTCTTTCTGGCCATACTCCTTTCTGCATATATTCCCTAAAGTTTACTCCCCTCCAGCATTCAAAAACAAATATCTCAGAAATCACATTATGTAGATTCTTGTTTCCTAAAGAAGAATTAACTCTTGTAATTTGTATTAGTGAAGAAGACAAATCAAGGCTTGTTTTCAGAAAATTCACTTTTTGTAATCACATAACTCCTCAATTGAAGGTAGATAAATATGATTGAGATTGATGTTGAGATCTACGCCATTTATTGAAACTGACAACTATAGAATATGAAAGGAAAAACCAGCGAGTCTTACTGGCCAACAATCTGTTAGGGCATTCTTAATAATTTATTATCTTTCTGTAGCCTAAATTCTATGGTGGAGGTATGGTTTATGTTCATACGAGTTGTAGCAATCCCGAATCATGTTAAGTTTCTTACTGTCAGTTTTCTTACGCTCCGTGGAGGTGATTCAGACACTTTTTCATAAATGGTTGTATATGACTTTGTGTTGCCAAGAAGTAATGTAAGGCAAGGATCATAGCAACAGATACCTGTTATATAATTTGCTGTTCATTGAGTTCTTTTATAAGTGGACAGTCTCAGTCAAACCTATCTCTCCATTAAGATTGAATTACAAATTCAGTCTTTTGGTTAGTACCATGCAAATATAGATATCTTGGTACATATGGGCTTCACCTTTCCTAATTTTTTTCAGTATGAACTAACTACAGAAGTTCAGTAACATTTTTACATTTATTTATTTTTCAACACAGTGGTTTTTTGCATACATTGCATGTAATATAGTTAAGAAAATTACTACTGCTGTTTTTCAAAATCAGAATGGTTGCTCCATAAAGACTTCACTTGTGGAAAGATGATTTATGTTGATGAATTTGAACTGGTTGATCTCATACAATGTTTTCTCCACTTTTTATCTCCTATGCACATAGAAAATTCTGAGCAATTAATTAGCAATTTAATTAAATAAAGGCAAGTCAGGAAGATCCTCAAATGTCACCATGCTCTGTGGTTGATTCCATTCATTGGATGCAGCTCTTTCAGGACAACGAACAAAACTAATGTCATAATCACTCTAGCAAATGTATTGATTTTCAGACATTTAACAAGTATTTTTTTCAATATCTACTATACACAAGACTCTGTGCTAAGTTATTATCCCATTATTGTGTCTGTATGTCATGATGGAATTAATCAGTAGCTTTTAAATTTTGTATAAGCAATGCCAGAATGTTTTTCACCATTGTTAGCTATGAAAACATAAATAGTGAGATAGTTGCATAGCCTGCTGTTCCTGCCAAAATTGCAAGTTAGTTTCTGTCCTTTTGCATTTTATTGTGTATATAATTTTGAGTAATAGGCAGTTATTCTCCATCATTTTCAACCCTAAGTCCACAGGTTTGAGTAAACATAAGTGGTAAGAAATAGTGAGCTCTGCTAATAATGTATTATGATGAGCTGAACTGAAGTTTCTATCTCCTCAAGACAGATTTGATTCAGCAATCAAAGTGAAACAATCTGGGCATATGTTCTCCATTAATAGTTAATACAAAAAAAGCTTATACCATCTCCAGGGCAGAAAGAAGGGGAAATTCTCTCAAGAAGAAACTATGTAGTTATAGATAAGATCAAAGACAAGGTAGATAAGGAAAAGAAATTTATTTTGTGTCCCAGCTGAAAATATTTTGAAGAAAACTATTTCCCATAAGATGAGATATTAATAATATTAGATATATTTTGAACAATGTATATACCTTACCACTACCTCTGGACAGAATCAGCAATAACTAGGGAGATCAAAATTCATTTACTTTCGTCATAACCAGGGCACCACACTTGCAAGATGTAAGGGGCCAAATTGATTTCCTTAGGCAGAGGTGATGTCCTGGCAGATTAGGGTGAAAGCATAGAAAATCAATTTTTGAATAAGAAAAGGTTGGAGAAAGGGATAGAATGAGCAAGTTAGGAGCCTCAAAAATGATCATTTATATGCTCAAAAGATCTAAGGAGTATTCCTGGAAAACTCCATCCCTCCACTCCCATCTGTCACCCACAGCTTACAATGACCCAGGCAGAATGATATATCCTGTGGGCAGTACAAAGGGTACTGCAAAAATGCTATAATTTCTTCCTCACACCTACCCCACCTCAATCTATTTGGTTTTGGAACAATCACCTGATTCAGTAGTAACTATTTTATGGCTTCTTTTGGGTCAGCATACTTTCTAGACAGTATCACAATAGATAGGAAAGTTCCATTCACCCTTGCAGGCCAATTTCCTCATTGTGGTCTATTGAGGATACATAATCTATATTCCACAAAGAAAGCTACCTGATACCAACCATTTCATGCTACCCCAAACCATTTATTTTAAATAATAATCTCATTATTCAACCTAATAGTAAAATTTCCCTTTTATACATATAGTCTAAAGCATGACAATTTGTAGCTAACTTTTTCAGAAAAAAAGTCTATGCTCATATTAAGTTTTCAGAAAAATATCAGCAAGTTAGTACAAGCAGCAAAATACTTTAGTGACAAACTTCTTTCCAAACTCTGCTTGTGCACTTCCCCTTCCTGTCTCATGAGATTAATAAGTGAGGCTGAGCAAGCATATTAAACACATACACAGGTGAGTAAACCAAGGCATGCAGAAACATAATCATCCTCAGTGACTAACTCAATGGAAGAATGCCTTCTCTAAACTTGAATAACAGCACATGTTCTTTGCATCAGTAGTGTCTATCCTCAGTTGCTCTTTAGAATCTCTAGGATAGTAGTTACAAATCCTTATGTGAGAAGCAGTGGTTATCGGCAGCTCTCATAAAACAACAACAACAACAACAACAACAACAACAACAACAAAAAAACATAATTAGTGTATGAATCCTGCACTGGCAACCAACGTATCCAGGTTATCTCATCACAACTGACTAGGTGGCTGATATGATCCATGGAGAGGAAGGAAGAACAGTGTGGTGCAGTGGCCTACCTGAGAGGTACATGGGGCAGGGAAGCCCCCACCCACTAGCCAAGGGAGTGGTGAGTGAGCATACTATGCATACGGGGAACTGTGCTTATTCCACGGAACTGTGCAACCCATGGATCAGAAGATCCCACTTGCAAACCCACGCCACCAGGGCCTAGGGTCCCAACTCCAGAGCTGTGCAGATTCTCAATATCCTCTCAACTAGAATCAGCTTAAGCCTTCTGAGTTCCCAAGGGGAAGAGTGAACAGCACCACAGGTACAGCTGTCTACTATCTAAGCCTGTTGAGTTCCTTGGGGGAAGGGAAGCTGCCATCACTGGGACTCACAACTGCCTAACACACTAAGCTCCCTGGGAGGGGGAAGGGCAGCATCCATCTCTATAGCTCCAGGTGATGCTTTTCTCCTACTGGAGCCAAGGAGGCTGAATGGCTTCATCCTAAGAGGTGTCCCCCACAGCCCAACACATTAGCTGTAGCAGACTGTGGTCAGAGTGCCTCTTCAGGCCTGACCATGACCCATCCTTCTTCACTGGGCAGGATCTCCCTGCAGGAACTTCAAAAACTCCAGTCAGGAGTTCAGGAACAAAACCCTGATCTGCCTGGACCTGAGCTCCTAGGGGAGGGGTGGCCACAGTCTGCATACCAGCAGAATTAACCTTTCCTCCTGGTAGTTCTGAAAAATCTGGGCAGCCCAGATGAGTGGGTTTCCCCCTAGCAAACCATACCTCCTTCATCAAGGGATAGTCAAAGTGCTTTGTTAAACAGGTTCTTTTCTCCATGCCACCTGACTGGGTGAGACCCACCAACAGGGGTTGTCAGACACCCTATACAGGAGTGATCCTACTGGTATCAGGTTTGTGGCCCTCAAAGTCAGAGAACCCAGAAGGAGGAGCAGGTTGTTTACTGTTTTTTTAGCCTTCCTCAGTGACATTTCCAGGTGTGGGAGTGAACCAAATGATTAGGGCCTGAAGTGAACCCTCAGCAAACTGCAGCAGCCCTACAGAATAGGGACATTTCAATAGGGACATTGAAAGAAAAACAAACAGAAAGCAACAACAACAGCATCAACAATAAAAAATAGTCTGCACAAAACCCCATCCAAGTGTTGGCAGCCTCAAAGATCAAAACTAGACAAACTCATGAAGATGAGAAAGAATCAATGAATGAATACTGAAAACCCAAAAGGCCAGAGTTCCTCTTCTCCTCCAAATGACTGCAATGCCTCTCCAGCAAGGGTACAGAACTGGATGGAGGATAAGATGTATGAATTGACAGAAGTAGGCTTCAGCAGATGGGTAATAAACTTTACTGAGCTAAAGGAGCATGCTCTAACCCAACACAAACAAGCTAAAAACTTCGATGAACGGTTAGAGGAGCTGCTAACTAGAATAACCAATTTAAAGAGGAACATAAATGACCTGATGGAGATGAATAACATAACACAAGAACTTCGTGAAGCATACATAAGTATCAATAGGCAAATCAGCCTAGCAGAAGAAAGGATATCAGGGTTTGAAGGCCACCTTGTTGAAATAAGGCATCCAGATAGGATTAGAGAAAAAAAAGTGAAAAGGAACAAACAAAGCCTCCAAGAAATATGGGACTACATAAAAAGATTAAACCTATGATTGACTGGAGGACCAGAAGGAGATGGGTAGAATGGGAACAAGCTGAAAAACACACTTCAGGATATTATCCAGGAGAGTTTCCCCAACCTAGCAAGAAGACAAACATGAAAATTCATGAAATACAGAGAACATCACTAAGATACTCCATGAAAAGATCAACCACAAGACACATAATCATCAGATTCTCCAAGGTGGAATGTAGGAAAAAATGTTAACGGCAGCTAGAGAGGAAGGCCAGGTCACCTACAAAGGGAAGCTCATCAGACTAACAGTGGACCTCTCAGCAGAATCCCTACAAGCCAGAAGAGATTGGGAGCCAATATTCAACATTCTTTAAAGAAAAGCATTTTCAACCCAGAATATCATATCCAACCAAACTAAGCCTCATAAGCAAAGAAGCAAAAATTTTTCCAAACAAGCAAGTGCTGAGGGATTTTGTCACCACCAGATATGCCCTGCAAGAGCTCCTGAAGGAAGCAATAAATATGGAAAGGAAAACCGAGTACCAGGCATTGGAAAAACACACCAAAATAGCAAGACCAATGATACTATGGAAAAACTGCATCAAATAGTGTGCAAAATAACCAGATAGTATCATGATGACAGGATCCAATTCACACTCAACAATGCTAACCTTAAATGTAAATGGACTAAATGCACCAATTAAAAGACACAGAGTGGCAAATTGGATAAAGAGTCAAGACCCATTGGTGTGTTATATTAAGGAGACCCATCTCATGTGCAAAGACACACATAGGTTGAAAATAAAGCGATGGAGAAAATTTTACCAAGCAAATGAAAAGCAAAACAAACAAAACAAAACAAAAAACAGGGTTTGCAATCCTAGTCTCTGACAAAACAGACTTTAATGCACCCAATACAGGAGCACTCAGATTCATAAAACAAGTTCTTAGATATCTACAGAGACTTAGACTCCCACACAGTAATAGTGAGAGACTTTAACACCCCACTGTCAATATTAGACAGATTGAGACAGAAACTTAACAAGGATATTCAGACTTGAACTCAGCTCTGGATCAAGCAGACCTAATACACATCTACAGAACCCTTCACCCCAAATCAACAGAATATACATTCTTCTCAGTGACACAAGACACATATTATAAAATCAACCACATAGTTGGAAGTACAACAACTCTCAGCAAATGCAAAAGAACAGAAATCATAACAAACAGATCTCAGACCACAGTGCAATCAAACTAAAACTCAGGATTAAGAGACTCACTCCAAACCACACAATTACATGGAAATTGAACAACCTGCTCCTGAATGACTCCTGGGTAAATAATGAAACTAAGGCAGAAATCAAGAAATTCTTAGAAGCCAATGAGAACAAAGGCACAATGTACCAGAATCTCTGGGACACATCTAAAGCAATATAAATAATGAAATTTATAGCACTAAATGCCCACATCAGAAAGCTAGAAAGACATCAAATTTACATCCTAACACCACAATTAAAAGAACTAGAGAAGCAAGAGCGAACTAAATGTAAAGCTAGCAGAAGACAAGAAATAACTAATGTGAGAGAAGAAATGAAGGTGATAGAGACACAAAAAGCCCTGCAAAAAAATCAGTGAATCCAGGAAGTGTTTGTTTGTTTGTTTTTGAGACAGAGTCTGGCTCTGTCACCCAGACTGGAATGCGGTACTGTGATCTCAGCTCACTGCAACCTCTGCCTCCTAGGTTCAAGCAATTCTCCTGCCTCAGCCTGATTTTTTGAAAAAATTAACAAAATAGACTGCTAGCTAAACTAATTAAAAATGAGAACAGACACAATAAAAAATGATAAAGGGGATATCACCACTGACAACACAGAAACACAAGTTACCATTCGGCAATACTATAAACACCTCTATGCAAATAAACTAGAAAATCTCGAAGAAATGGATAAATTCCTGGACACATACACCATCCCAAGATTAAAGCAGGAAGAAGTTGAATCACTGCATAGACATTAACAAGTTTGGAAATAGAGGCAGTAATTAATAGCCTACAAACCAAAAAACACCCAGGACAAAACAGATTCACAGCTGAATTCTATGAGAGGTACAGAGAGAAGCTGGTACCATTCCTTCTGAAATTATTCCAAACAATTGTAAAAGAGGGATTTCTCCCCAACACATTTTATGAAGCCAGCATCATCCTGAAACTGAAACCTGGCAGACACAACAAAAAAACAAAACTTCAGGCCAATATCCCTGATGAGCATTCATGTGAAAATCCTCAGTAAAATACTGGCAAACTGAAACCAGCAGCACATCAACAAACTTATCCACCACAATCAAGTCGGCTTAATCTCTGTGATGCAAGGCTGGTTCAGCATACACAAATCAATAAACATAATCCATCACATAAACAGAAACAAAGATAAAAGCCACATGATTATCTCAGTAGATGCAGAAAAGGCCTTTGATAAAATTCAATATCACTTCATGTTAAAAACTATCAATAAACTAGGTATTGATGAAGCATATCTCAAAATAATTAGCTATTTATAACAAACCCACAGCCAATATCATATTGAATGGGCAAAAGCTGGAAGCACTCCCTTTGAAAACTGATAAAACACAAGAATGCCCTCTCTCCCCACTCCTATTCAACATAGTATTGGAAGTTCTGGACAGGGCAATCAGGCTAGAGAAAGAAAGAAAGGGTATCAAAATAGGAAGAGAGGAAGTCCAATTGTCTCTCTCTGCAAACTACATCACTGTATATTTAGAAAACCACATCATCTCAGCCCCAAAACTCCTTAAGCTGATAAACAACTTCAGCCAAATCTTAGGATACAAAATCAATGTGTACAAATCACAAGCATTCCTATATACCAACAATAGAAAAGCAGAGTCAAATCATGAATAAACTCTCATTTGCAATTGTTGTAAAGAGAATAAGACACCTAGGAACACAGCTAACAGGGATGTGAAGGACCTCTTCAAGGATAACTACAAACCACTGCTCAAGGAAGTAAGAGAGGACATAAACAAATGGAAAACTATTCCATCCTCATGAATAGGAAGAATCAGTATCATGAAAATAGCCATACGGCCTAAAGTAATTTACAGATTCAATGCTATTCCCATCAAACTGCCATTTCAATTCTTCACAGAATTAGAAAAAAAACAATTTTAAAAAATCAAAAAAGACCCACATTGCCAAGACAATCCTAAGCAAAAGAATAAAGCTGGAGATAACATGGTATCTGAGTTCAAAGTATACTACAAGGCTACAATAACGAAAACAACATGGACTGGTACCAAAACAGACATTTAGACCAATGGGACAGAACAGAGGCCTCAGAAATAAGGCCACACATCTATAACCATCTGATCTTCGACAAACCTGATAAAAACAAGCAATAGGAAAAGGATTCCCTATTTGATAAATGGTGCTGTGAAAACTGGCTAGCTATATGCAGAAAACTGAATCTGAATTCCTTCCTTGAACCTTATACAAAAATTAACTCAAGATGGATTAAATATTTACATGTAAATCTCCAAACCATAAAAACTCTAGAAGAAAACCTAGGCAATACCATTCAGGACATAGGCATGGGCAAAGACTTCATGACTAAAACACCAAAAGCAATTGCAACAAAAGCCAAAATTGGCAAATGGGATCTAATTAAAGAGCTTCTGCACAGCAGTGAACAGGCAACCTAGAGAATGGGAGAAAATTTTTGCAAGCTCCCCATCTGACAAAGGTCTAACATCCAGAATTTACAAAGAACTTAAACAAATTTACAAGAAAAACAACCCATCAAAAAGTGGGCAAGGGATATGAACAGACACTTCTTTAAAAAAGACATTTACGCAGCCAACAAACATGATAAAAAGCTCAACATCACTGATCATCAGAGAAATGCAATGCAAATCAAAATACAATGAGATAGCATCTCACGCCAGTGAGAATGGTGATTAAGTAAAAAGTCAAGAAACAATAGATGCTAGAGAGGCTGCAGAGAAATAGGAGCACTTTTACACTGTTGGTGGGAATGTAAATTAGTTCAACCATTGTGGAAAACAGCACAGAGATTCTTCAAGGATCTAGAACCAGAAATACCATTTGACCTAGCAATCCCATTACCCAAAGGAATATAAATCATTTTACTCTAAAGATGCATGCACATGTATGTTTATTACAGCACTATTTACAATGTGGTACGTATATATCATGGAATATTATTTAGCCATAAAAAGGAATGAGATTATGTCCTTTGCAGGGACATGGATAAAGCTGGAAGCCATCATCATCAGCAAACTAACACAAGAATAGAAAACCAAACACTGCATGTTTTCACTGATAAGTAGGAGTTGAACAATGAGAACACATGGACACAGGGAGGGGAACAAACAATTCACTACAGCCTGTTAAGGGATGGGGGGCATGTGGTGGGAACTTAGAGAATGGGTCATGAGGTGCAGCAAGCCACCAAGGCACATGTATACCTCTGTATCACATCTGCATGTTCTGCACATGCATCCCAGAACTTAAAAATAAATAAATAAATAATAAATCCTTATGGTACAGGTCACTGCCTACACCATTAAATCACAGTGACTAATTATGGGGTTTTGTCAGCCATAGTTTTTTTAAACTCTACAGGTAATCCTAATGTGCAGCCAAATTTGAGAATCAGTGTTTTACATAATAGTTTGCAACTGGGAAGGCTTTATTGAGAACTATATCTTCAAAATCTTTTATGGCAGTATTTTACATTCATATAATGGACATGGATGTGACATTGATGGAATATGGAACATGCTGCCCCAAAATATGGCACCTTGGTGTTTAAAGAAAAACAGTACAATCTAGGAAGGTCATTTTTTTTTTTTTTTTACCTTTTCCTGTCTTTCTCTGAAGCAAGTTTCCAGAGGTGCCCTCCCTATTCCTGGAGGAAAGGAACATCATTGTCTCTGGAAACACAGGGACACAGAGAAGAATCTGAACAAACAGGTCTTGCTAAGCTCCTCCCAGTTTATTAGCGATTAGATTATACCCTCTTTGTCCAATCCATACTTACATGACTGCCTGCTCTTCATCAAACCAAAGATAAAAATAAACAGGTCTCTGTTTCTTTGGATTTCCATTTCTGAATCTTCCCATGTCAAATAAAACTCACATTAAATACATATATACGATTTTCTCTTGTTAATCTGTCTTCTGTTATAGAGGTCTCTGCCATAAGGGTGAGGAGAAGACAAATATTTCCTCCCCTACAACAACAAGCAGACCCTCCAAAATCCAAACTCACTTTGATAAGTTATAAATTTGTGGAAGGCTTGTTACTTTCTTAAGTCAAATGTTATAAGATGGGCTGCGATCCTAAAATCTCTGATGCTACAAGAACACATGTTCTTTATTCAGAAACTGCTCTTGTGGATCTAAGGCCTTTGATATGATACATTCTTCCCATGAAGCCCTTCGCATAGACAATAAAATTCATAGAGGCAAGCTTCATTAGGAGGATGCCAGTAAAGTCAGGGGAAAAAGTCAATGAAGCCCACTTACTTCCAGCATCAGGGAGAATTTTATGTTTAGTATTTTCTGGAGTGCAATGTTGAAATGCCATTTTCTATTGATTTGCATTTGCTGGAAAGGCAGCAGGGGGTGCATGGTGATCTTTATGAGCTTTCATAATCTTGCTGGCTGGTGTGGTTTTCATGCCATTGTGTTATTTAGTGTTATAACTGGCCTTGGTCATTTTATATTCCAAAATACTGATGGGGAAAAATATGACGTTTATTATTATTGGAATATTAAAAAGAGGTTCAGTTCTACTGTGCAAGAACTTGGGTACTTTTCCTGTAAAATCTTTATTTTCCAAATTTATATACTTTTAAAATCTGCATAGCTGTGTCTGACACACTGAATTATCCCAGGTGTTTATTTTGCCAGGGTAATTTCTCACTATTCTTTGCTCTTTCCCTCCCTTTTTTCTTTACCCTTTACTTCTGAATTCCCAGTGTTAGGAAGCAAGTGACCAATGGAGTAAAATGAATTAGTACATTTCTTATTGGCAGCTCTCTTGAGTAGCCACTATATAAAATTTGATTTAGCACATAAATCACCTACAGGGGTAGAATTTAATCAGTGTCATAAGCCTATAGAATTTATAAAAACCTGAGATTCTTACATTGCTTAATTTTAAAGATTACAGTTTTTAATTTAGCCCTACTTTTCATTGCATGGGTCAGAGTTTAAATATACTACCATTTTAGTTTACTTTGAGGAACCATTATTTTCTTTTTTTTTTTTTTTTTTTTTTTTTTTTTTTTTTTTTTGTTGTTGTTGTTGTTATTGTTGAGATGGAGTCTTGCTCTGTTTCCCAGGCTGGAATGCAGTGGCACAATCTTGGATCACTGCAACCTCCATCTCCAGGGTTCAAGCAGTTCTCCTGCCTCAGGCTCCCAAGTAGCTGGGATTATAGGTACCCGTCACCACACTTGGCTAATTGTTTTTTTGTATATTCAGTAGAGATGGGGTTTCACCATGTTGGCCAGGCTGGTTTTGAACTGTTGATCTCAAGTGATCCACCCACCTCAGTCTCCCAAAGTGCTGGGATTACAGGCATGAGCCACCATGCCTGGCCAGCACCATTTTTTTTAATACAAAAATAAGTTCGCTTTTGGAATCATTTTTTTAAAAACTGAATCTATACATAGTGATACTGTTTGGCTCTGTTTCCTCACCAGAATCTCACCTTGAACTGTAATCATCCCCATGCATCAAGGGTGGGACCAAGTGGAGATAATTGAATCATGGGGGTGGTTTTTCCCTATGCTGTTCTCATTACAGTGAGTGAGTTCTCCTGAGATCTGATGGTTTTATAAACATCTGGCATTTCCCCTGCTTTCACTCATTCTCTTTCCTGCCACCTTGTGAAGAGGTGCCTTCTGCCATGATTCTAAGTCTTCTGGTGGCTTTCTCAGCCATGTGAAACTGTGAGTTAATTAAACCTCTTTCCTTTACAAATTACCCAGTGTCAGGCAGTTCTTTATGGCAGCTGAGAATGGACTAATGCACTCAACATTAAAATGACAATGATTATGAAGTTGTAAGAGTAACTTAACGTGGCAACATTTACTCTTTCAATTGTAAAATGCTTAATATGTTATAATTCGGGTATACCTCTAAAGTATAAATAATCTTAAATTATTACAGGAGAAATTTAGGACACAGTGTATTTCCTAAATCCATATTTCCCTGGCCTATAGAATAAGTTCTTGAACATTAAATAATGAAGACTGATTCAACTATTTATTCACAGTTATTCATTAAATGTCTGGTGTTTTCCATAAACTGACCTGGGCATGAGGATGGAATATAGTACTCTCAGGACACTTCCAAATAGACAGAGAAACACTTAAATATAGTACATTCATATTCAAATACTGTAACGGCTTTGTGTATGTGAATGCTATAAGATCACAGTAAGGCCATGCAAACACTTTTCTGAGATACTCAGCTACATGTTCATTGGGAATATTACATTTGAGTTGATTTTTGAATTGGGAAGGAGTTCCCAGGAAAGAAACAAATAAAAGAAATTCCAGGCATAAAATAAAGCATTTGCAGCTACAAACAATGCAAGGAGTTTGGCAGGGACTTGGCTCTCAGAGTGAAAGTGGGGCAGTGGAAGGTGATGAGGCCCAAGGGACATCCAGGGTCTGGGAAGTCATGCAAAGTGGTCTGAAGTTCATTCATTCGGGAAATTACTTGTGGTTAAGGCATAGTCAGTTCTTAAACTTTAAAGGGTAGATATGACATCAGTGGAGAGCTGGAGGAGGGATTGACAGTTTAGGAAATCAGCATAACAGTCCAATCGAACACCTACAACTGAAAACAAAACCACATTTTAAAACTGCATGTTGATTACAAAAGCCCTGTTTTTATCTAAAAATGTATGTTTCACAAACTGCAAGTTAAAATGCAACCACTCTGCAGGATAGCTTCCAAACTTCTTATGAACTCAAAAACGATAGGCATTGTCAGGGAGACAATGAAGCCTAAAACTAATTTCGAATATCTGAAGGCACTCGGGGCAGCTTTTAAACGCTGGCCATGACTAAGTTTCTCATCCTGGTATGTTACCAGGTAGAAAATCTGTTCTGTAAAAAAACAAACAAACAAAAATCTTACTTTTGGTACCTTTGTGTTATACAGAATGTTTCACAATATTTCTATCCGTGCCAAAAAGTTATACCCATATATTTTTATAATTCTTGTTCTACCAAGCAATCACATAGTTTTTCTATATTTGACAAATTTTTATTGAAATACATGAAAGAAATTAAATAGAAAATATACCTGTCTTGGCACATGTTGGGGCAACTAGGAAAAATTTTCCCAGCTCCTAAGCCTTCCATGGGAATGGTTGTGGCCTCCACTGAGACTGACCATTGAGACTGAAGCTTGACTTTTTCTTCTACCCAATTTTTCTTTCTTTCCTTTTCCCTAGGTATTGACCCCCAGGGAACTCCTTACTAACTATCCTGTCTGCTAAACCCCATGTCAGATTTTGCAACTTGAGAAACCAAGTGTATGACCCTTGGAAAAATCACTGAGAGTAAATGGCAGAGCAAGAATTTTAAATTCCTATCTGTTGGCTACAATGCCTGTTTGAAAAACCTTGCTACAGAACTATTACCAATTCAAAATAATGCATCAACCAAAATTATTTAAGCTAATTCCATGTTCTGATAACTACCCAAAGAATTGCTCTCAAGAAACAATAAAATAAATGTCTGTACTTGATGCTTATTGATCAGCTGTGGTGGTAAAAAGACCACCACACAATCAGTTGTGGGACTGACTAGACTTTCTCAGACCTTATACCAAGTGGTTTGAATCATTTACGGGACGGCATAACTGACAGTTCTGCGATGGGCCAACTCATCTTTTGGAACAGGCTTGCAGGCCTCCTTATCCATCAATGGCAGCTCTGTTAAAACTTACCCTTTCTCCCTCTGCTCTACCCTTTTGGCATTCCCTAACTTTAAAAGATGCTTTGTTTTTAATTTTCAGTTACTATGGGTACATAATAGGTGTGTGTGTATATATATATATATTCATGAGATATATGTAATGTTCTGATAAAAAAGCATACAATGTACAATAATCACATCAGGGTAATTGGAGGATCTGTCACCTCAAGCATTTATCATTTTTTTGGTATTAAGAACATTCCAATTTCATCCTTTTAATTATTTTAAAATATAGAATATACTATTATTGACTATAGTCATTTTGCTCTACTATCAAATACTAGATCTTATTCATTTCATGCAACTACATTTTTGCACTCATTAGCCATCCCCATTTTTACCTTTATTTTTATTGTTAGCATTTGACACCATCTTTTGTGACTTTGACAATTCATTTTGTTAATTTTCTCTCTTCTTCCCCACTAGACTGCCAGCTACATAAGGACATGGATTTTTGTCTGTTTTGTTCTCTCCTATATCCCCAGTGCCCAAATGAATGCCTGATACATAGTAGGCTGTCACTAGCATTTGCTGAATATGTGAATAACTAAATGGTTATTTCTTCTTTGCAAAGGGTTTCCTGGGAAGAGCTGCTTCTCTCTATATACATCCCCCAAAATTTAGTGTAGACTTGAATTATAAGATCTGCCTCATTATAATATAGTCACATGTTTGCTTAAATACCTTCATATTAACTCATCTTCAGTCTTTTTAAATAGAACTCAAAACCTGTAATCAAGTATTCAAATACATCAACTACCTATACATTTCACTTTTCCTGGATTTGTCTCCATCACCTTCTCCTTCAGCGTCAGCCTGAAAATTTTACTAACCACTCATCTGTGATGTATTTCTACTTCCTACATTCCATGTTTTCACCTCTCATCATTTACTTCCTAACATTCGGTGGAGCACTTCCTCCAATAACTTTCTTTACCCATTATAGAGTGCCTATTCACACTCTAAAATGCCTTTATTATATTCTCATATTTGATAGTTCAGTTGTGTACAATATTTTAGTTTAGAAATAACTTGTGCTTTAAAATATGCAAATACTTCATTATCTTGTAGGTTCCCATTTTGTCAGTGAGGCATCCAATGCCATTCTGATCATTGATCCTTGGAATATATTAAGATTTTCTCTTTATCATTGGTGTAGGTTTCTATGATTGTGTATTTTTATTATTATTTTGCTCTTATTAGGCTGGCACTTTCAATCTGAGGAATTCATGTTCTTTACTTCTGCAAAGTTTACATAGAATATTTCAAGAATAATTTTCTGCCGTTTTTTTCTGTTTCTCTCTGAATCTCATTTAGATTTTACTCATCTCTTACATATTCTCTAATTTTCTAAAGTTATTTTATCATATTTCTCATTTTTTCTGCTTTGAGATATTGTCTTAAAATTATCCTCTAAGCTTTTATTAGCATTTTCATTTAATTTCCAAGATATTATTCTATCCTCTACAGTTGGTTTTTAAAAATTTTAATACTATCTACTGCTTATTCAATGAATGTGGTTTTTCTTAAAAATATTTTTGTATCATAATTATTTTAGTTTCCTTCTCCCTGCTCATAAACATGTTGCTCGTCCCCTTCCTCTATTCCTTTTTCCCTTTCTTTTTCTCTCTTCTCTCTTTTTTACATTACAGTTTCCCAAGTGCCAGAATTTTTGGCTGCCCACATATATTTACAAGTGACATAACAGTAAAATGATTATATATACTTTGTGCATTAATGAGGCTTATAAAAATATTGGCCTTTGCAAGTAGATAGGTAAGAATTCCAGCCATTTAATCAGGAGTTCCTCAAGTGGCAGTATTTCTAGGCCTTTGCTCCTAAGCCAATCAGAAACTTTTTAATGGTTTCTCAAACTATATCAAGAATGGAGCAAGTGTTGGGATATTCTCACAGTTCTATTAACAGATCACACTTAATTCTCCTGTTTTTACTATGGCATCCCACCCTGTCTTCAGTGGTATCTAGTGCCCTCTTGTCTGTAGCTTCTCTGGCTTAATCTCTCCAGAACATAAATTACAAGACCTGGAGGGCGGCGGTGGAGAGGTATGCAGACACTGTTGGTTGGGTCAAGAGATTTAAGGTCACACTGGTCCTTTTAAAAATTTGCAACCTATTCTCCAATGTTAAACTCACCTGGTGAACAAAAATTTCAAGATTATTTTTTCAATCATACCACCAAA
>NW_016108083.1:139789-147292 GCF_001604975.1 Cebus imitator | reverse complement strand
GTGATTGAAAAGTTGGAAAAATAGTAATGATGGTAAAGTCCAGCTCCCAGTCTTTATTTATGGTAGCAGTTGCTTTCGTAACTTTCATATCAGCTGCACTTTCCAAGTTAAGACAACTGTGCTTCTTGGTATGGTGTGCTAGCTCCTAGTTGCTTTCTTTAGACCTCACAAAACTGTGAGCCACCTTATATCCTTTACTAAACCACTGTATTTGTCTGTTCTTGCATTGCTATAAAGAACTACCCGAGATTGGGTAATTTATAAGAAAATAAGTTTAATTGGCCTATGGTTCTATAGGCTGTACAGGAAGCATAACACTAGCATCTACTTCAGGGGAGGCCTCTAGAAGCTTATGATCATGGTGGAAGGTGAAGTGGGAGATTACATGTCACATGGCACAAGCGGGAGAAAGATAGCACAACAATTATGAACCTTGAAAAATTACACTGAGTGAAAATAAAAGTCAAAGAAACACCAAATATTGTATGGCTGTGTTTATATTAAATGTCCAGCAAAGGAAAATAAACAGAAGGAGAATGTAGATTAGTGTTTGTCAGGTTCTGGAGGGAGGGAAGAAGGGGTATAGTACTTCTTTTGGGGATGACAAAATGTTCTAAAATTAGTGATGACAGATGTATAATTCTGTGAATATACTAAAAGCCACTAAATTATATACTTTCAAAGCTTGAATTTTATGACATGTACACTATATTTCAGTAAGGCTATTATTAAACCAGAGAGAAGGAATAAACAGAACAAAAATGTATTTCTCCATTTTTCATCCTGCTAGGCTCCATGTTGGTATTGGCTGTGTTTTCTTTCTAAAGCCAAAGTTCATAATAGAGGAATCCTGGTCTTTAGCTATAGGGCTGTTCATGTTCTGACAACCACTCAACCCCTTGTCTTTTAAGGCCTACCAGTAATAGTGGTTTTCAGTTGTAATTATCCAAGGGATTCTCTATCATCTCTTGTTGCATTCTTTTAAATCAGCTTACACATTTATAAACTGTTCCTTCATAAAATTATTTTTAGTCACCTTATTTGAATGTGGCACCTGTTTTCTGCTGGGCCCCAGAACAATACACCTGGTTAACACGAGTTGACTCCTAACTGGTGGATACACACTCAGTTTGCTGATGTAATCACATTTGTACTTACAGTACTAATAACAGATTCTGGACAACAAGAAGTCTATCAACATTTTAAATGAACTGATATCTGCCCTAAATTTGCTGTGTGATATTCTATATACTCCATAGGCCATGACTGTCCACTTACTTGCCGATTCACCATTAGAATTAAGCTTCGGAATATGAGGAGACATCTAGTGGATCATCTTGGAACCAAATGTATTCTTTTTTCCTTTGTACAACCTTAGCCTTACTTGCTCATGATGATTAGGTCCATTTCCCATGCCAGGATAGTGCCAGCTCCTTGCCTGCTCCTTTCTTGGTACAAAAGGCCTGAAACATCTGGGAAGTAGCCACAGCTCTGAAGTTTAATGGGACTCTTTTGTTGTGTTTCCTGATAGAAACATTCTCCTCTGAGATCTAGAATATCCAGTCCTGAAGAACTTAAAATTATTGGGACAGGAAGTACAGATATTTCCAATGGGTCCTTAGAAATGATGGCAAAACATTATTTTTACTCCCCCCAACTTGGTTTGTACACCCATGCATTCTACATATTGTCACACAGTACCATACAATGCTAATTAATTTGGGTTGTATGCAGTGGCAAAGGCACTCCACTGTCACAGGTTATCATATTCAAATTAGTACTTGAGCTGCACCTTTAAAATCTTGTTCTATTTCAGCCAGGTGTGGTGGCTCACGCCTGTAATCCCAGCTCTTTGGGAGGCCAAGGCAGGTCAATCATGCGGTCAAAAGATCAGGGCTAGCCTGGTCAACATGGGAAAACCCTGTCTTTACTAAAAATATAAAAATTAGCTGGGCGTGGTGGTGCACAACTGCAGTCCCAGCTACTTTGGAGGCTGAGGCAGGAGAATCACTTGAATGCAGGAGGCAGAGGTTGCAGTGAGCCAACATCATGCCATTGCACCCCAGGCTGGCGACAGAGTGAGACTCTGTCTCAAAAGAAAAAAAAAAAAAAAAATCTTGGTCTATTTATATGTCAAACCAACAACTTTTTTGATGATGCATTATAAAGTAGTATTTGGGAGAAATCACGGCCATTCGCTGACTACCTCATCTCCTTTAACATAAGGGTGATCTTTTGGTACAATGTGAGGCTTTGTAGGATCCTGTATCTGTGTGTATTCCCTTGAATAGTGGTCCTGGCTGGTGCCATTTAGGTAGAAAGAAAAAGCCCATACCTGGAATATATGATGAATCTAGCCACAATGAATTATCGCCTTTTCCAAGCTGGAAGTGGTCTAATGTAATCACCTTGCCACCATGCAGTTGGTTGGTTTTCTTAAAGTATGATGATGTGGCTGGGCATGGTGGCTCAGGTCTGTACTCCCAGAATTTTGGGAGGCCAAGGTGGGCAGATCACAAGATCAGGAGTTCGAGACTAGCCTGACCAACATGGTGAAACCCTGTCTGTGCTAAAAACACAAAAATTAGCTGGGCGTGTTGGCACGTGCCTGTAATCCCAGCTACTAAGGAGGCTGAGGCAGGAGAATCGCTTGAACCTGGGAGGCGGAGGTTGCAGTGAGTCGAGACTGTGCCACTGCACTCACACTCCAGCCTGGGTGACAGAGTAAGACTCCATATCAAAAAAAAAAAAAAAAAATGATGATGTACTGGGACTCAGTGTTAGTCTTTGTTGCTGGCAGGGAGGATGTTTGGCAGAAGCGGTGGCAAGGCCAGCCTGACATGTTGGAGTGCATGCTGTTGGTTCTAGGCATATTCCCTGTGCTTCTACTCTTGCTACTCTATGTCTTCACTTTGCCAGCTACAGACACTGGATGTTAGAGAATGGCAGCTGCTTACTAGCAAAATCATTTAGAATAACTGGTTGTTAAGTGCATCTTACATTGTGTATAGTCTCAAGTAAGCATTAATTTATAATACTAAAACCTTTACCTTTTATGCTCACTTACATAGCTCCATTCACATGCCTCTTCCCCAGTCTTCTTTGTCACTAATCATCCAATCAGTGATTGGACAGGACACTGTTCAACCTGTCAAGCCATCTGCCACTGCTCATGAGATGCTATGGTCTTATCTCAAGCTAAGTCTTTCCCAAAAATAGAGGCAGACCATTTTCATCTTTTAAAGCACTGCCCATTTGGAGGATTTCTCATAATCAATGATGTTCAAGACCACCATGAAGCAGGACTGTTAGCTGCAGTAGTTTACTTTTGGCAAAGTAGTTTTTTGTTGTAATTTATAATAAGAAATATATAGTTCATTTTTGTCCAGTTTCCTGGCACAGGAGCTTCTAAACCCTTTGGAAACTCTAAAGTGTAAATGTCTTTTTGTATGCCAATGAGATGACTGATAGCTGGCCTTCTGGATAACCTCAATATAGAATTTGGTTGCCAGGGGAATCAACCATGTTATAAAAGGACTGTAATTTTTAGCCCCACCACCTATCCTTAAGGCAAGATAGAGGGCCCGGAGATTGAGCTGATCATCAATAGCCAATGATTTTATTAGTCATGCCTAATTAATTAAGCCTCCATAAAACCCCCCAAGGAGGAGATTTAGAGAGCTTTCTGATTGCTGAACATGTAGAAATGCTGGGAGGGTAGGGTATCCGGAAAGGTCATGGAACCTCCATGTCCCTTCTCACATAAATTGCTCTATGCATCTCTTCCAGCTGGCTGTTCCTGAGTTGTATCCTTTTATAATAGGCCTGTAATCTGGGAAGTAAACTTTTTCTAAGTTAGATATGCTATTTTAGCAAATGATTGAACCCAAGGAGTAAGTCATGGGAACCTTTGATTAACAGCTGGTCAGTCAGAAGCACAAGTAATAACCTGAACTTGTGACTGGCACTTAAATTGGAGGCAGTCTTGTGGGAGTAAGCCCTTAACCTCTGAGATCTGATGCTATCTTCACATAGATAGTGTCAGAATTAAATTAAACTATAGGATTCCAGTTAGTGTCTGGAGAGTTGTTGAATCACTTTATGTGAGAAAAAGCCACACACATTTGGTCATAACTATTTTCTTTGTTGAATACAGAAAATAAGTTCCCCTATACACTCATCTATAAACTTTACTCTTCCTGACTCTTCTTCTGATATCTAGTCATAAGGGGCCTCTCGTATGCTGCCATCAGTATGAAAGGAGGAAGAGATGCTCTTAAAACAGTGGTGGATAGGCCACCATGCTGGGAAGTTTACTTGTGCATTCATCTCTGCTCATGCCCACTCCTGCATACACCACTTCCATTTATTGTAGAATGCTACTAGACCTGCTTAGTCTTATGACTTGGTGGGTCTGACCGAAGCATTATAATTTAACCAATTATGGATACATGGTCACTTGATATTCCTTTGCACCAACATGCATCTCAGCACTTGGTAAATGGAGTATCCACTGGATTTTCTAATGAAATATAGCCTGCTGGTGGATCTCTCAGCCTTATGTAGTGTATCACTCTACAGTCATGGGTATTCTTCCAGTTTCTTCAGGAAAATGTTTTATAGGTCCTAAGACATTTTTATACTATAGTTTCATTCCTCTATTGGCACATCCAGCACTCTCTCTGCTATATTATGTTGTGACTGAAACTTAGTTGTTTGCTGGAGATTAAAAAGGAGTTGGAATATATCCTGAAAAAGGTTTATGGTGAAAGCAAGGCAGAAAGTTGGGGCACAAGGTGGCAATGGAAATTTGCTGAGAGAATTTAATTTTGCAAGCCCAAAACGTTTAGGGAAATCTGAGGACCCAAGAATGTCAAGTAATTTAACCTAGATTGTTCCCATCTCAAATCTTAGGCTCTTATTCCTTCCCAACCTGGATACTAGTATAGCAGATGTGCTGGTTGAGAATTTAGCCTTTTCTTGAGTTCTGCTATTCTTAATATATGTTTTTATCTTATTCTCAGGGTTTTCTTGTAAGAATGAAAGTATATTCATATGTTGGTAAAGAAGTACTCACTTGCTACCTTAAATTGGTGATACTTATTCAGCTTTTCTTTGGTTTTCACCAGTGCACTGATTAACGACTGTCTAGTTTCATAGTGCTAATATAATTATTACCTCTTCAGAACTTCTCAAAATCTGATATCTTTCTGCATTATCAGTAGTAACACTGCTGCTTTTATTACTTTCTCTATTTTATTCCTTTATCACTAAACTACTTTATATCTTGTGTTCAGGGAAAACCAATCCATTGGTAACATGACATCCCCAAATCTTGGGTTACAGGTTGGAAACCTTTAGCTGATAGTGAGAAAGAAAAGATTTATGCTTCTGGCACAGCCTAGGAAGATGGGTTTCAATGCTTTTATAGGTCATGTGGGGTTTTTACCTAGGTTGATTGCAGAAACTTTTATTAGTGTGGGTTTTTAACTGGCTCAGGCAGGACAGACCTCACTAAGCATGACTAACAGGAGCTTCAAGTTTACCTTGCCCTGACTCACATCAGCTTAGCTTTTAATCAAGCAAGCTATGCTGACACAAGGAGTAAATGATCAAATAAGAAAACTCTTTAGACCTAAGGCCTATACCAAAACAAGTTGAGCTTTCCAAATGTTTGAGCTTTCTACATATTTATGTATAGTGGAAAAGGAAAGAAGGAGAGAAGAAGAGAAAGAGGGAGAGATTTTCTCAATCAGATGTACATGCTGAAATTTTTAGACTTCCAATAGCAGAAAACATCATGAGTGATAGAGGCCAACAATA
Organism: Cebus imitator; assembly: GCF_001604975.1. Lineage (NCBI taxonomy): Eukaryota > Metazoa > Chordata > Mammalia > Primates > Cebidae > Cebus > Cebus imitator. The sequence goes on along the minus strand of NW_016108083.1, from coordinate 141,469 downwards.
TGTGTGCTTTGTGCCAGATATAAGAAGGTAAAGCTGTTTGAGTCACAGTGAACAGATATAAGTTAAAAAGGGAAATGCATCAATTTCCAAATGGACTTTAAAGAACAAGCCCAGGCACTAACCCTTACTGATAAATAGAAATAAAGTAAATATACATTTTAACTAAACAGCAAAAAAGTGCCAAAATAAATATTTGGTCAAAATCAAATAACTGTAATAGATTAAGTTTCTAGAATATAAAAATAAATTTAAAATTTTGTTTTAAAATTATCATTATACTTATTTTTTAATGCTCATAGTTCAACCAAGAAAAGAAGATAGAAAAACCAAATAAAATCAAAAATGAAAACAGAGACACAACTAATACCACAGAAATACAAAATATCATTGGAGATTATTATGAACAACTACATGCTGAAAAACTGGAAAACATAGAGGAAATGGATAAATTCCTGGAAACATACAATGTAATAAAACTTAGGAGGAAACAGAAAACCTGAACAGACGAATAATGATAAGTTAGATTAAATAAGTAATAAAAAGTCTCCTAACAAAGAAAAGCCCAGGATGAGATGGATTCAGAGCTGAAATCTACCATACATACAAAGAAGAATCAATAGCAATCATACTGAAACTCTTCCAAAATATTGGAATGCTCCCTAGCTTATTCTATATGGCCAGAGTTACTCTGATACCAAAACAAGACAAGGATCCAATAAAAATAGAAAATTACAGGCCAATATCCCTGGTTAACACATGTGCAAAAATGTGTTAAAATTCTATAAATAAAATTCTATAAAACTGAATCCAGCAGTACTTCAAAAAGATAATTCATCATGATCAAGTGGGTTTTATAGCAAGGATACAAGTATGGTTTAAATATATGCAAGTTAATAAATGTAACACATTACATCAACCGAAAGAAGAACAAAAAACAAATGATTATCTTAGTAGATGCAGAGAAACATTTGATAAAATCATTTCATGATAAAAAAACTCTCAACAAACTAGGCAAAGAAGAAATATATACCAAAATAACAAAGGCCATATATGGCAAACACACAACTAACGTCATACTGAAGGGGGAAAAGTTGAAAAAAGCCTTTCTTCTGGAACAAGACGAATATGCCCACTTGCTCCTATTGAACATACTACTGGAAGTTCTAGACAGAGCAATCAGGTAATGGAAAGAAATAGGAAATCTCTAAATTGTAAAAGTAAAATTGTTTCTCTTTGCTAATATGCTGTTATATCCAGAAAAACTTAAAGACTCTACCAAAAAACTATTGATTTATAAATTAATTCAGTAAAGTTTCTGGATAAAAAATCAATAAATAGAAATTAGTAACATTTCATACATAATAATGATCCAGCCAAGAAAAAAATCAACAAGGAATTTGCATTTACAATAACTGCAAAAAATATAAATTGCCTAGGAATTATATTTCAACAAGGAGGTAAAAGATCTCTACAAGAGGAACCAAAAAATACTGATTATAGAAATTGAGGATGGCACAAATGGAAAAACATCACATACTCATGGATCAGAATAATATTAAAATCATAATATTTCCCTAAGCAATCTACACATTCAATGCAATACCATCAAAATACCAATACCACATTTTTTACAGAATTATAAAAAGCAATCCTAAAATTTATACAGAACCACAAAAGACC
>NW_016108083.1:127384-139753 GCF_001604975.1 Cebus imitator | reverse complement strand
AAAAAAAAAAAAAAAAAAAGCCAAAAATTCAAAGCAATCCCAAGCAAAAAGAATAAATCTGGAGGCATCATATTACCCGATTTCAAAATGTATTACGTGGCTGTAGTAACTAAAAGAACATGGCATTGGTATAAAAATAGACACATAGACCAACGGACGAAACTAATGGAACAGAATAGAGAATCCAGGCATAAAGCACATATTTTTTATAGCCAATTGATCTTTCACAAAGCTGATAAGAACTTACATTTGGAAAAGGGCATTCTATTTAAGAGATGGTACTTGTAAAATTGGATCACCACATGCAGAATAAAACGTGACCCTTATTTCTCATCATATATAAAAATCAAGTAAAAATAGATCAAAGATGTAAAGGTAAGCCCCAAAACTTTTAAAATACTGGAAGAAAACCAAGAGAAAACTCTCCTGGATGTTGCCAAGGCAAATAATGTATGACAAGATCTCAAAAGCACATGCAATGAAAACCAAAATAGTTAAATGTATTTAATTAAACTAAAAAGCTTCTGAATGCTAAAAGAAATAAGCAGAATAGAGACAACCTGTTAAATGGGAGAAAATAATTGCAAATGATTCATCAGAGAGGGGATTATTATCCAGAATATACAAAGAACTCAAACAACTCAATAAGAAATATCAAGGAATTCAATTAAAATGTGGTCAAAGGACATGAATAGATATTTCTCAAAAGAAGATATATAAATAGTCAATAGATATATTTAAAAATTCTCAAAAATCAGTAATCATCAGAGAAATACAAATCAAAACCACAATGAGATATCTTACCCCAGTCAGAATGGCTATTACTGAAAAGAAAAAAATATAGATGTTGGTGAAGATGCAGAGAAAAGGGAACTCATACATTGTGGGTGGGAATGTAAACTAGTACAGCCACTATGGAAAATAGCTGTAGATTTCTCCAAAAACTAAAAATAGAATTATCATTTGGTCTAGCAACTTCACTACTGGGTAACTAACCAAAGGGAAAGAAATCAACATATGAAAGGGAAACCTGAACTCATATGTTTATTGAAGCACTATTTATAGTAGCAAAAATATGAAATCAACCGAAGTGTCCAGCAACTGATGAATAGATAAAGGAAATGTGCTATATATACACACAATGGAATACAATTCAGCCATAAAATAGAATAAAATTTGAGGGGGCAGGAGTAGAATAATTGAATACAAGTCCAGCAGGACAACCAAATTTGACAACTATGGATACAAAAAGCACCTTCATAAATCTGGTGAACAATCATAGTACCTGGTTTTAACAACTTCATCTCATTAAAATCACACTGAAGTGGACAGAAGAGACAGTTTGAATTGCTAACAACACTGTTCCCCAGTCCTCTGGTAGTGGCCATGAGGCACAGAGAGAATCTGTGAGTTGGGGGAGGGACAGCACAGTAATTTGGGGGACACAGTGCTGTCAACACTGAGCAGAACTCAGCAGCACCCATGGAGGGAGTATACAGACTAGCCCTAGCCAGAGGAGAGTTACCTACCCCAACAGTTGGAACTTAAGTTTCAGCAGCCTTGTCAATGCAGGCTAAAGTATTGTAGGGGTCTAAATAAACTAGAAAGGCTGTCTAGGCAACAAGGTCTGCAACTTCTAGGCAAGTTCTAATACTGTACTGGGCTCAGAGCCAGTGGATTTAGGGGGCACATAAACCCGTGAGATATTAGCCTGGGCAGATAAGCGAGTCCTTGCTCCACCCCTCTCACAACCCCAGGCAACAGAGTTAACAGTAACAGAAGAAATCCCAACTTTACACTTGAGAAGCGGAGAGGAAAGAGGAAAGATGACTTTGTTTTGCAACTTAAATACCAGCTCAGCCAGAGTAGGATAGGTCTCATCCCCAGCCTTAGTTCCCAGATGACTTTTTTTTTTTTAATAGCAGCTCAGCCACAGTAGGATGAGGGCTCTTCCCAAGCCCTAGCTCCCAGAAACCTTTTTATTTATTTATTTATTTATTTTTGAGATGGATTCTCACTCTGTTGACCAGGCTACAGTGCAATGGCATGGTCTTGGCTCACTGCAACCTCTGCCTCCCAGGTTCAAGAGATTCTCCTGCCTCAGCCTCTAGAGCAGCTGGGATTACAGGAACCTGCCACCACGTCGGGCTGATTTTTGTATTTTCAGTAGAGATGGGGTTTCACCATGTTGGCCAGGCTGGTCTTGAACTCCTGACCTCAGGTGATCTGCCTACCTGGGCCTTCGAAAGTGCTGGGATTACAAGCGTGAGACACACATCCTAGAATGGAATGCACTGTCTTGAAAGGAAGGACCCAGTCTTGACAGGGTTCATCACCTGCTGACTTTTTTTTTTATGGTTATTCTTTTTTTTAATTGAATTTTAGGTTTGGGGGTACATGTGAAGAACATGCAAGATTGTTGCACAGGTACCCACATGGTAGTGTGATTTGCTGCCTTCCTCCCCTTCACCTATACCTGGCATTTCTCCCCATGCTATCTCTCCCCAACTCCCCACCCCCCACTGTCCCTCCCCATTTCCCCTCAACAGACCCTAGTGTGTGATGTTCCCCTCCCCGTGTCTATGTGTTCTCATTGTTCAACACCCACCTATGAATGAGAACATGTGGTGTTTGATTTTCTGTCCTTGTGTCAGCTTGCTGAGAATGATGGTTTCCAGGTTCATCCATGTCCCTACAAAGGACACGAACTCATCGTTTTTTTTATGGCTGCATAGTATTCCATGGTGTATATGTGCCACATTTTCCCTGTCCAGTCTATCATCGATGGGTATTTGGGTTGGTTCAAGGTCTTTGCTATTGTAAACAGTGCTGCAATGAACATTCGTGTGCATGTGTCCTTATAGTAGAACGATTTATAATCCTTTGGATATATACCCAGTAATGGGATTGCTGGGTCAAATGGAATTTCTATTTCTAGGCCCTTGCTTAAGAGAACTTGAGCCCTGAATAATCATCAGCTATAAAGAGGTAGTCTATGCCTTGGTCCTTGAGTGAGACTCTGAGTCATGTTGCACTTAGGTGTGACTAAGCATATTCACAGCTGTGGTGGCCACAAGCAAAGGCCCTTTCTGCTTGAGAAAAGAAGAAGGAAGAACAAAGGGGACTTTGTCTTGCAACTTAGGTACCAGCTTGGACAAAGTGGGGAAGACCGCCAAGCGGTCTCTAGGAGTCCCCAGTTCCAAGCTTTGGATCTTGGATGGATTTCTGGACATACCCTGGGAAAGACAGGAGCCGATTGTCCTGAAAGGTGAGTCCCAGGCCTGGCAGAATTCACCACTAGCTCATTGGAAGCCATTTGGCCTTAAATGAACATCAGCAGTATGCTGTCAGTATTCCCCATAGGCCTGTGGTGATGGCTGACACGAGGAGAGACTGCTCTGTCTAAGGAAAGGGGAGGGAAAAATGGGAAGAACCTTGTCTTCTGGTGTCAGTTTCAGATTAGCAACTGTAGAAAAGTACACCACATGGATTCTGGGATTTTCTACTCTGATCTCTGGCTCCAAAATGGCATCTCTGTACTCACCCAGGGCGCCAGGAAACTTTCTATCCTGAAGGGAAGGACACAAGACTGGCTGACTTCATGACCTGCTGATTGTGGAATGCTACAGCCTTGAGTGAACATAGGTAGTAACCAGGTAATGGTTATAGCAATCTTTGACAAGACCCAATGCTCTGCTGGCTTCAAATCACACCCAGACAATCACAGTAGTGATAGACACAGCTGTACTATGTCACTCCTTTGCCAGCACTAATTAGCTCAGCACAGAGAAAGACTCCATTTGTTTGGAATAAATTAAGGGACCAGAACAGAGAATTCTTCAAAATTTTATCTAAGGCCACCAAGATGATACAACTACAGGCCTGCAAGGACTACTTATTGGTCTTGGGGTAATGAAGACTACAATGAACAAATTGGATTATAACACCAAAGTCCCAATGATACCTGGAAAACCTTTCCAGTAAGGATGCACACAAACAAGCTCAGACTGTGAAGACTATAATAAACACCTAACACTTCAATGCCTGGAAACTGATGAACATCCACAAATGTCAAGATCATCCAGGAAAACATGAAACCACCAAATGAACTAAACAAAACACCAGGATCCAATCCTAGAGAAACAGAGATATATGATCCTTCTGACAGAGAATTCAATATATCAGTGTTAAGAAACTCAAAGAAATTCAAAATAACACAGAGAAGAAATTTAGAATTCTATCAGATAAATGTAACAAATTAAAATAACTAAATATAGTCAAGCAGAAATTCTGGAGCTGAAAAATGCAACTGACATACTAAAAAATCCAACAGTCTTTTAATTGCAGAATTGATCATGCAGAAGAAATAATTAGAGAGTTTAAGACAGGCTATTTAAAAATACAGTCAGAGGAGACAAACGAAAAAAAGAATAGAAACCAAAGAAATATGTCTACAAGATCTAGAAAATAGCTTCAAAGGGGCAAATCTAAGAGTTATTGGTCTTAAAAAGGAGGTAGAAAGAGATAGGAATAGAAAATTTATTCATTGGGATAATAACACAGAACATCCCAAATCTAGAGAAAGATGTCAATATCCAAGTAAACAAAGGTATATAAGACCAAGGGCCAGATGTGGTGGCTCATGCCTGTAATCCCTGTACTTTCAGAGGCTGAGGTAGGCAGATCACCTGAGGTCAAGAGTTTGAGACCAGCCTGGTCAACATGGTGAAACCCAGTCTTTACTAAAAATACAAAAATTAGACAGGCGTGGTGGCACATGCCTCTAATCCCAGGTACTTGGGAGGCTGAGGCAGGAGAATTGCTTGAACCCAGGAGGCAGAGGTTGCAGTGAGCTGAGACTGTGCCAGTGCACTCCAACCTGGGCAACAAGAGCAAAACTCTGTCTCAAAATTAATTAATTAATTAATTAATTAATAATAAAAACCACCAAGAAGATATAAGCAAAAGAAGACTATCCCAACGTATTTAATGATCAAACTCCCAAAGGTTAACGTAAGGAAGGATCCTAAAAGCAGCAATAGAAATGAAACAAGTAATATACAATGAGGCTCCAATATTTCTGCAAAAAAAACTATTCAGTAGAAGCTATACAGTCCAAGAGAGAGTAGTATGTCATATTTAAAGTGCTGAAGCAAAACAACTTTTACCCTAGAAAAGTATATCTGGTAAAAATATACTTCAAATATAAAAGAGAAATACTTCCCAAACAAAAGCTGAGAGATTTTATTAACATTGGATCTGTCTTACAAGAAATGCTAAAAGGAGTTTTTCAATTTAAATGAAAAACTACTAATAAGTTATAAGAAATCATCTGAAGGTCAATAACTCACTGGTAATAGTACACATGTTGAAAAAATACAGAATATTATCATACCAAATTGTGACATGTAAATGGCTCATATCTTAAGAAGTCAAAAAAATGAAACGATAAAAAAATAAGTTTGTCATGACAGAGACAGTATAATAAGATACAAATAGAAAAAAACAAAACCTTAATAAACAGGAAGACACAGTTATAGAGTTTTTATTGGTTTTCTTTTTGCTTGTTTGTTTGTATATACAATCAGTGTTAAGTTGTCATCAGTTTTAAATAATAGGTTATATTATTTGCAAGCCTTATGGTAACCTCAAACTAATAAACATACAATGGATACACAAAAAATTAAAAGATGCTAAACCATATCATCAGAGAAAATCATCTTTACTAAAAGGAAGACAGAAAGCAAAGAAAGAAGGAAGAGAAGACCAGAAAACATCCATAAAACAAATAACAGAATGGTAGGAGTAAATAAGAGATAGATCCCAATACAATAATGGCCAGAGACTTCAACATTCAACTTTCAGCATTGGGCATATAATCTAGACAGAAAACCAACAAAGAAACATTGGGCTTAATGTGTACCATAGACAATATGGGCATAATTGATATTTATGGAATGTTTCTTTGACTGGCTGCAGAATACAAATTCTTATCTTCAGCACATGGATCATTCTAAAGGATTGACTATATTTAATGCCAGAAAGCAAATTTTAAAACATTAAAAAAAATTAAAAACATCAAGTATCTTTTTTTGACCACAATAGAATGAAGCTAGAAATCAAAAACAAGAGGAATTTTGGAAACTGTATAAACACACGGAAATTAAACAATATGTTCCTGAATGACCAGGTAGTCAATGAAAAGATTATGAAGAAAATTGAACAATTTTTTAAACAAATGATAATGGAACAAAAAATATTAAAAACTATGGGATACAGCAAAAGCAGCACTGAGAAGGAAGTTAATAGCTATAGATGCCTACAACAAAAGAGGAAAAACGTCGTCAGCAACCTAACAATGTATTCTAAAGAAATAGAAAAGCAAAAGCAAACCAAATCCAAAATTAGTAGAAAAGAAAAAATAAATATGAGAGCATAAATAAATGAAATTGAAGAAAAACACAAAAAATTAATGAAGCCAAAACTGGAATGTTGAAAAAAAAATTAACCAAATTTAACAAACCTTTAGCCAGACTAAGTAAGAGAGAGGGAAGACCCAAATATACAAAATCAGAGATTAATAAAGAGACATTACAACCAATAACACAGAAATTCAAAGGCTCATTAGAGGCTCCTATGAGCAACTCTATGTCAACAAATTGGAAAACCTCAAAAAATGAATACATTCTTAGACATATACAATCTAGTAAGATTGAACTATGAAGAAATCCAAAACATGAACAGACCAATAAAAAATAATGAGATCAAAGCCATAAAGACAATCTCCCAGCAAAGAAACTCTCAGGATGTTATGGCTTCACTGATAAATTTTATTAAACTTTTAAGAACTAAGGGGAGGGGTAGCATTAAGAGAAATAACTAATGTAGATGACAGATTGATGGGTGCAGCAAACCACCATGACACGTGTATACCTATGTAACAAACCTGCACGTTCTGCACATGTAATCCAGAACTTAAAGTATAATAAAAGAAAAAAAAGTTAAATTACCTTGGGAAAAAAAAGAACTAATACCAACCCAACTTAAAACTATTCCAAAAAACAGAGGTAGAAGGCATGCTTCCAAACTCATCCTGTAAGTCCAGAATTACTCTTATAGCAAAACCATACAGAGAAATCAAAAACAGGAAAACATGAGCCAATATGTCTGATGAACATTGATGCAAAAATCCTCAACAAAATACTAGCAGTCCGAATTCAACAACACATTAAAAAGATCATTCATCACGATAGAGTGGGGTTTATCAATGGGATGCAAGGATGATTCAACATATGCAAATCAATCAATGCCATACATCATATAAATATAATGAAGGATAAAAAGCATATGCCCATTTCAATTTATGCTGAAAAATCACTTGATTATATTCAACATCTCTTTATGATAAAATCATCAAAAAGCCAGGTATAGAAGGAATACATCTCAACATAATAAAAGCTGTGTATGACAGAACCACAGCTAGTATCATACTGAATAAGGAAAAACATAAAGTCTTTCCTCTAAGATCTGGAACATGACATGGATGTCCAGTTTCACCTTGTTATTCAGCAGAGTGAAACACAGAGTACTGGAAGTCCCAGCTGGAGTAATCAGAGAGGGGAAATGGTAATGGAAGTTCCATGGTACTAGAAGTCCTAGTTAGAAAAATCAGAGAGGGGAAATAAATAAAGGCCATCAAAATTAGAAAGGAAGAAGTCAAATTATCCTTGTTTGCAGATGATATAACCTTATGTTTGGAAAAACCTAAAAACTCCACAAGAAACTATTAGAACTGATAAATTCAGTAAAGTTGCAGAATGCAAAATCAACGTACCAAAAAAAAAAAAAAAATCATTGGCATTTCTACATGCCAACAGTGAGAAACCTGAAAAGAAAATAAAGTAATATTATTTACAATAGCTACAAATAAGATAAAATTTCTAAGAATTAGCTTAACCAAAGAAATGAAAGATCTCTGCAATAAAAATTACAAAACATTGATGCAAGAAATTGAAGAGGATACAAAAAAAAATTCCATATTCATGGATTGGAAGAATCAATATTGTTAAGCTGTCCATACTCCCCAAAGCAATCTACAGATTCAATGCAATCTCTATCAAAATACCAGTGACATTCTTCACAGAAATAGAAAAAATAATTCTAAAACTTATATGGAACCACAAAAGACCAAGAATAGCCAAAACTGTACTAACAACAACAACAACAACAATACAAAAAAAGAAAACACTGAAAAAGCCACATTACCTGTCTTCAATTTATACTACAGAGCTATAATAACCAAAATAGCATGTTATTGGCATAGAAACAGACACAAAAACTAATAGAACAGAATAGAGAACTCAGAATCAAATCCATACATATAACTAAACTCATTTTTGTCAAAAGTTCCAGGAACATATTTAGGAAAGAACAGTATTGTCAATAATTGGTGCTCAAAAACTGGATATTCTTAGGCAGAAGACTACAACTAGACCCCATATCCTTTACCATATACAAAAATCAAATTATCATGGATTAAAGACTTAAATTGATGTCCTCAAACTATGAAACTGCTAAAACATTGGAGAAACTCTCCAGGATATTAGTCTGGTCAAACATTTCTTAAGTAATAGCCCAAAGCACAGGCAATCAAAGCAAATAATGGACAAGTGGGATCACTTCAAGTTATAAAGCTTCTGCACAGCAAAGAAAATAATTCACAAAATGAAGAGACAACCCACAGAATGGGAGAAAATATTTGCAAACCATCCATCTGATAATGGATTAATAACCAAAATATATAAGGAGTTCAAATAACTAGGAAAAAATCTAATATTCTGATGATAAACTGGGCAAAAGCTATGAGTAGACATTTCTCAAATGAAGACATGCAAATGGCATATAGACATTTGTACAAGTGCTCAACATCTTTGAACATCAGAAAAATGCAAATCAAAACTACAATGAGATATCATCTCACTCCAACTAAAATGTTTTTATCCAAAAGACAGGCAATAACAAATGCTGGCAAGGATGTGAAGAAAAGGGAACTTTCATACACCCTTGGTGGTAATGTACATTAATACAATCACTATGGAGAATAGTTTGTAGGTGCCTCAAAGAGCCAAAAATAAAGCTACCATATGATCCACCAATTCCACTGCTATGTATATTCCCCCAATAATGGAAGGCTGTATACCAAAGAAATATCTGCACTCCCATGTCTATTGCAGCACTGTTCACAACAACCAAGATTTGAAAGCAACCTATGTCTGTCAGCAGATGAATGAATAAAGGAAATGTGGTAAATACACACAATGGAGTACTATTCAGCTATTAAAGGAATGAGATCCTATTATTTGCAACAACATAGGTGAGACTGGAGGCCATTACGTTAGGTGAAATAAGCCAGGCTCAGAAATACAAACATTGCATATTCTCACCTATTTGTGAAAGCTAAAAATTAAAACAATTGAACATATGAAGATAAAGAGTAGAATGATGGTTACCAGAGGGTAGGAAGTGTGCTGAGGAGATGGGAAGGAAGTGGGGATGGTTAATGGGTACAATAACAATAGTTACAACAAATGTAAGATGTAGCATTTGATAGCACAATGGGGTGACTATTGTCAATAATAATTGTACATTTAAAAGAAATAAAAGTATATAATTGGATTGTTTGTAACACTAAGGATAAATGCTTGAGATAATTGATACCCTATCTATTCTGATGTGATTATTACACACTTTATGCCTGTATTAAAATATCCCACGTACCCCATAAATATGTATACCTATTATGTACCCACAAAAACTAAAAATTAGAGAGAAAAAAAGGAAAAGAGAATGAATTCGTGGCATTTGAAGCAACATGAATGGAACTGGGTGTCATTATCTTAAGTGAAATAAACCATGTACAAAACACATATAGTGCATGTTCTCATTTATGTCTGGAATCCAAAAAATTAGATCACGGCTGGGCACCGTGACTCATGCCCGCAATCCCCGCACTTTGGGAGGCCAAGATGGGTGGATCACTTGAGGTTAGGAGTTTGAGACCATCCTAGCCAACATGGTGAAATCCTGTCTCTACTAAAACTACAAAATTAGCCAGATGTGGTGGCACACACCTGTAATCCCAGCTACTTGGGAGGCTGAAGCAGGAGAATTGCTTGAACTTGGGAGACAGAGGTTGCAGTGAGCTGAGATCATGCCATTGCACTTAAGCCAAGGCAACAAGAGCAAAACTCTGTCTCAAAAAAAAATTTTGATCACATGGAGGCAGAATGGAAAGATCAATGACAGCAACTGAGAAGTATGAGACCACTTTCCATTGGTTGAATAGTCATTTCTGTCCTCATTGGTGTATGCTGAAATATCTGTCATGTATCAATGGATTCATATGTAATCTGTATTTATTAGAACTACTTTTCTATACAATATTAAACTGGTGTAACATAAAAGGTGATTTCAGATATGTTAAGCACCCCAATTTCTTCACTCCTCATATCCAGGAGTGTAGGCCCAAATACTCTGGAGGCGGAGGTAGGAGGATTGCTTGAGCCAGGAAAGACAAGGCTGCAGTGAGCCAAGATCATACCACTACACTCCAGCCTGGGTAACAGGGCAAGACCCTGTCTCAAAAATAATAATGAAAATAATAAAGTAGATTATACTAAAAATCATTTAAATGACAGGCTTATTGTTCTGTCTTTAATATAGATATTTATAAACATTTAATCTACAATTTTTATTTAATGCCTATCATATTATTTATATGTGTATATGATATACCTATCATACATGTGTATACAGGTATATATACATACACATTGATTGTTTCATACTAATAATGCTTTGACTGCTGATTCATTATCATGTATGTACACACACACACACACACACATACACACTCACATACATTATAACAAATCCTTACAGCAAGCTGGGCATTCTCCTCTCTATTCATACTTCATACAGCACTTCAACAGAGCTATTAGAACCTCACAGCTATTAAGTGTCAGAACCAGGGTTTATATTGAGGTCTATTTAATTTCAAAGGCTAAAGTCTATCAATTCACACTGTTTCTCTAGTAAAGGAATAGACATGTTGAACATCAACTAATTATAGGAAAAAGTTAACGTTATCTGTTAACTCACTATTGTCAACAGCTTCCGAAATTCCTTTAAATTTATGTATTCTTTTTCACAGTAAGAAATGCACTGCTTTCCTGTTTGTCAACTCCATCCATGCCTCTTTCTTCTCTCTTTTAAAGTGAAAGTTGTACTGCTCAAGTGAAGGTTGCATTGCCTGCCTAGTTTATAATCCCATCTAGCTCCAGTTTTATTCATAGACAGTTTTACATCATTAAGAATTAAGTCTCTGAGAATTTCTGCCAAGTCCACTGCTGCTTCTTTGCACAACTGGTTTCTTCGTAATAAGTGAAAATGGTGTGCCGAATAAATGTTAAGCTTATGCTTAGCCGCATAAGCTCTGTTAGTTGCCCTCTAATTAATATATAATGAGAACTCAATAGAAAGGACAATCAGGTCTGGGATAAATTAACAGTTATGGGCAGATTTACCATGAAGCTCAAATTAAGCTCAATCTTCGGAATGCTTCATTTGCACAGGCCTCTCCCAAGGCTCTGATGGTTATGATGATATGATATCCTTTTTTTTAAAGAGCTCCTCACACAGAATTATATAAGCTCCTTGTTCCAAAAATAACTAGATATTTTCCTAAGAACACTGGAGGAGCTGTGGGTATTACTGTCCAAATAAAAGATCAAGATCAGGAAACAACAAAAATGGCAAGGGAGTTAATGCAAAAAAATGTAAGGAGCAATAAAAGGAAAAACTACAAAATGGGTTTTTTAAAAAGGAAAAGTTTGGGGGTCATTGAGAAATCTTTTGAGTATTGTCAAGTAAAGACCAACGAACATGGGATTAGAAATTAAATATGTGTCTCTTCACATCACTCGGGAGCATTCTTTGACAATAAAACGTCCACAACAATCACCAATGCAATGGATCTCTAATATATTTAAATTTTCAGTTTGTCATTAGAAAAATTGTGCAAAACCCTCAAGCCAGAGAGGATTACAGAATTACCTTTATATAATTCTTGAAAACATATATATCCAGAAACTACAACTCAGTGCTCAGTGTCTGCCTTCTCTAGCAGAGGCACATGCCAACTCATATATCCCAGACCAGAAATAAACAAAAACAAAGCAAACAAAAAAACTACATGGTTGTTCTCTTACTAGGAAGGTGGTCTTGCTTTAATACATTAGCTACTTCAGTAAAAGAAACACCTGTTTGTATCCAGTGAATATACACAATTATTATTTGTCAATTTAAAAA